>NC_048597.1:115059381-115090900 GCF_003668045.3 Cricetulus griseus
CAGCCAGCTCCGAGTCCTCCGTGTTGGCAATGACACCAACTGCTCCTTGGAGTTCCAGGGCTGTAACTCTCCTCTGCCAGGTTCTGGTCCCTACAGGTGAGCAGCGAAGATGGGGGAGGGGCCCTGCCTGGGACAAACGGGAGCCCAGGGCAACTACTAGGTGGCTCACTGAGGTCAGATGGGGTGCCTGGGTTCCCCAGTATTTTTCCTTCCTTCTTTTTTTACATAGTGGTGCTGGGGGTGGGACCTGGGCATGGATAAAGCTAAATGGGTGTTCTAGCACACCCCACCCTCTCACTGGGGGATTGTAGGCAGGTCCTTACTGTTATGATAAAATTCTTGGGGGACCTTGGAGGATTCCATGGCAGGCGAAGGTGACTAAGGGGGAGGGACAAACACGCCAGGCCGACAGCTTAAGTGAGAAGTTTTATCAGAAAGAGCAAGGCGGAAATGAAAGAGAAAAGAGGTAAAAAGACACAGAGACAGAGAGAGGATAGAAGAGAAGAGGGAGGCAGGAAAAGTCCTATCTGTCCCAGCGGAACAGCAGAGAAGAGAGAGCAGAAGGGGAGAGAGTGTAAATGGGCAGGGGCCTTTCTTTTAAAGGATTCTTTGCACCAGGGCTGACCAGGGTACTTCCTGAGTGCATTCTGCCAGGTGACAAGGGCAGGCCAGCATAATGTCTGAATCCTAACACTTAGGTGCCACATATGTGCCTGGTGCCCAAGAAGATGTTGAGTCTCCGTGTGGATACTGGGTAGGAATCCAGGTTGGGTCCTTTTGTAACAACAAGTACTACTAAGCACTGAACTTCTTTCTTTCTTAAAAAAAAAAAAAAAAGAGTGGTGGTGGTGCACGCCTTTAATCCCAGGCAGATCTCTGTGAATTCAAAGCCAGCCTGGTCTACAGAGCGAGTGCCAGGACAGCCTCCAAAGCCACAGAGAAATCCAGTCTCAAAAAACAAACAAGCAAAAACCATAAATTATGGGGGCTGGAGTGATGGCTCAGTGGTTAAGAGCACTGTCTGCTGTTCCAGAGGAGCCAGGTTTGATAACCAGCACCCACATGGTGGCTCACAACAGTCTATAACTCTAATAACAGGAAACCCCACACCCTCTTCTGGCCTCTGAGGGCACCACAAATGCATGTATGCAGACATATATGTAAGCAAAACACTCATACACATAAGATAATAACAAAATGAAATCTTTAAAAAAAGATTTATTTTATTTTTAATTATGTCGATGTGGTTAGCTACACGTGTGTCTGATCCCTGGGACTAGAGCTATAGGCAGCTGAGCTACCAGCTGTGGGTGCAATATGTCCTCTTAAGGTCTCCTCACATCTTTTAAATAGTTATCCTCGTAACTCAACCTCCTTACGCCAAGGATTGTCCCTAGTCCACACCAGGCATTCATAGGTGGAGACTAGCCTGGAGACCCTCTCTCTCCTGACTTGATGTTTGAATCACTCATATTTGGTATGGAGAGATCTAATCCACACACACCCAGCGAGGGCCGCTGCCAATGTCCCACAGCTCGAATAGGTCTCAGCTTCTGCTGAGCTCTGGGGCTGTGCTTTCTAGTCCCAGTCCTGACTCCTGCCTCAGGCTGCTGTCCCCAGAGGACAGGATCCAGGCATGGGGATCTCAGTGTTTTAGGACCGTGGGGAATCTCCACTGTCTTTGCTGGTCTCCTGTTCAGAGTGAAGTTCCTGGCAATGAGCCCCAAAGGACCCGTTGCTGAGACGCAGTGGTCTGAGGAAATCTACCTGCAGCAAGGTATGGGACATGAGAGCAGCTCAAAGGATATAGGGGGTGCTATCGGACCTGGGGACATCAGGGGCTGGGGAAGTGGGTCTCCCCCATCCCGTTCTTTGCTTGTGCCCCTCTCCTAGTCTGTCCCTGTTGGATCCTCACACACCCCCAGTGGACACAGTATGGTTGGTTTGAAAGCTGACTAAGTGGCCCTTGTTTGGGGATAATTAACTTTTTCCTGCTTGTCTGTGCAGCCCAGACATTCCCAGGAGACCCAGGGTTCCGGAGCAAGGGCACTGTGTTCATCATTGCTTTCTTGTCAATCTTGCTGGCTGTCTTCCTGGTCCTGGTCATATCTGCTTGGTGAGTGGACAGGGATGGTGTTGTCCTGCCTCCCAGCAGTAGCCTTCCTTGGAGGCTTCTTGCTGTTGACTGATGGACAGCCCTTCCTCCCTGTCTCTATCAAAGGCCTGGTTTCTCAGCGGTCGCCGCTTGCCCCCTGACGGCAGTATATGGAATTGCAATCAAGCGGGTAGTCAGAAAACGTTTCACAGGGGTCACAAATTAGATATCCTGATTAGTGGATGTTTGTTTGCATTGCGCTTCATAACAGTAGCAAGATTACAGTTATGAAGTCGTAACAAAAATAACTTTATGGTTGGGAGTCACAACAGCATGGGGAATTAAAGGGTCACAGCGTTAGGGAGCTTGAGAACCACTTTAGAGGATCCCTGGATTTAGGTTGGGTCCGGGCCCTGAGAAGGTATTATTGGACCTATTAGGATCAAAGCCTGGGGGCTGACAGCCCTAGCAAGCTAGGTTCCGTCACCCATTCTGGATGGGCCAATTAAACAGATGGGTGATAATGAGGCGGGGCTGGAAGGATGGCCCAGTGGTTTGGAGTGTGTACTACACTCACAGAACCTGAGTTCAGTTCCCAACACCCGTGTCTGACGACTCACAAACACACACACACACACACACACACACACACACACACACACACACACACACTTCAAAGTAACAGAATAAAATAAATCAAAAAATTCAATGTGGCCACATGGGAAAGAGTAACAAAGAGACCCAATGACTTGCTACATCAACCTTTGGGATTCTGGCAAGATCTTGACTTAAGGTTTAGGTTTAAATAGAGGGTAAGGAATAGGCACGGTTGAGCAATCCTGGTGAAGGCGTGGTCCCAGCCATCTACTGACCATCTGACATTGTCTTCTGCCAGTCTCCCTCTGGCTGGTGCCAGGCTTCAGCCCTCTGCTTCCCCAGCACAAGACTGATTCCTAAGGAACTTCTCGGGATCCATTGCTTTATAATCTGATAGCCAAAGGGAAGGGCATAAGTGTCTCTTTATTCCCAAGCTGGGGCATGGCTTGGGTGGTAGAGTGCTTGCCCTAGAATGCACGAAGGTATCATCAGCACTGCTTAAAACAGATGTGTGTGGTGGTGGTGCACATCTGTAATTCCAGCAGCTAGGAGGTAGAGGCAGAAGGATCAGGAGTTCAAGGCCATCCTCCATCACATAAGGAGTTCAAGGCCAGCCTGGTCTATATAGCAAGTTCCAGGACTGTCAGGGCTACATAATAAGACCTTGTCTCAAAAAACAAAATAAACAAACATAAATGCACAAACAGAGAGGGAGGAGCCAATTGTAAAGTTGTTTCTTTCTATGTTACACTTGATTTTGTGTGTGGCATGTGTGCACCATAACACATATGGGGAAGTCAGACCACAACCTTTTGGAGTCGACTCTCTCCTTCAACCATGTGAGACCCAGGGACCAAACTCAAATCCTCAGGCTTGGTAGCAAGGACTTTCACTCACAGAGCCCTCTCACTGACCCCTAGGTGCTCTTTGACACACACACCCTCAACTGATAACAATAATAACTTTAAAGGGTCTTATCTAAACCCCACTGTGGTTTTTAGAGCTTCAAACCACTGCACAGGGAGCTGGAAACTGAACTGGTGGGCTGTTTTCACCAAAGAGGGGTCTGTTATCTTTTCAATGCCCCATGTCAGTTTGATCCCTGGAAGCCACATGAAAGTGGAGGCAGAGTTAGGGCCCTTCACTAACCTCTCTCTCCCATCTCCTGTCACCCAACTCCTGAAGCTGCTGGAGGACTCCTGTGTTCGGCCCAGAGGAGCAAGTTCGCATGAAGAGATATCACACCCACCACATGGACCAACTGAGCTCAGTTGAGCGGAGTTCCTGAAAGGTTCCAAGGGCTTTCTCCAGGGGCCAAGTGGCTGAGCCTGGGCTGGGGCCTGCCTGGAACCTTCTGGAACCCTAGGGGGAAATGCTTTCAGCCCAAAGCTAGTCCCTATCAGAAATAAATTTCCCTAACATCTTTGTATTTATCTCAATATACCTGGGTTCATCTCCCCCACCCCTGCCAGTCTATGCACGTGTGTGCATGCATACATGTGCGTGTGCGTGTGCGTGTGCGTGCGTGCGTGCGTGCGTGTGTGTGTGGGGGTGGGTGTGGGTGTGGGTGTGTGTGTGTGCATGTAGAACCCTATCTCTCTCCACTTTTTGGGGGGTGTTTTATATGTATGCACGTTTTGCCGGCATGTATTTGTATACACCACATGTGCACCTGGTGCCCAGGGAAGCCAGAAGTGGGCATCGGATTCCCTGGAACTGGAGTTACACTATAGTTGTCAGCCAATGTGTGGGAGCTGAGAATTGAACCTGGGTCCTCTGCAAGAACAGCAAGTGCTCTTAACTGCTGAGCCAGCTCTCCAGCCCCACCTTGTTTGTTCTGCTTTCTTTCTTTCTTTCTTTCTTTCTTTCCAGCCAGGATCTGTTGGTGAACCTGGAGCTCACCAGTCCTTTTCAGCTATCTGGCCGCTGAGCCCCAGAGGTCCCTGTCTCTCCAGCCCTGGTGTCACAAACACAGGCTTTTTACACAGTTGCTGGACATCAGGCTCAGGTCCTGATGCTTGTAAGGTACCGACTGAGTCATTTCCTGAACCCCAAGAGACAAGGTCTCTTTGTGTTGACCAGGCTGGACTTGAACTTGCTTTGTTCTCCTGCACTGCCTCTTGAAGTGCTGGGATTACAGGCATGTGCCATGACATGCCCATTCCTTTGACACAGGGTCTCACTATATAACCCAGACTGACCTAGAACTCATGGTCTCCCTGCCTTGGTGTCCTGAGTGCCAGCATTGTGTATTGTGTTATCGCACTTGTGGTAGTTTGAAAATGGCCCCATAGGGAATTATAGGAGGAGTGGCCTTGTTGGAGGAAGTGTGTCACTAGGGAGTGGGCTTTGAGGTTTCTGAAGCTCAAGCCAGGCCTAGTGGCCCAATCACTCTTCCTGCTGTCTGCCAGTCTGGATCTAGAACTTGGAGCTACCTATCTGCCATGTGCCATGTCTATCTTCACACTGCCATGCAGCCTGCCATGATGACAATGGACTAAATCTCTGAACTGTAAGCCAGTCCCAATTAAATGTTTTCCTTTATAAGAGTTGCCGTGGTCATGGTGTCTATTTGCAGCAATCAAATGTTAACTAAGACGTCACCTGAGCAGTCTTCCTGTCCCTTTGTCCTAGCTCCTCTGGGAGAAACTCTCAAAGTAAGATGTTAAGACTCAGGTTTTGCCAGGAGGTGGTGACTCTCATCCCTAATCCCAGTAGGCAGAGTTCAAGGCCAGCCTGGTCTACATGTAAGTTCTGGGCAGTCAGGGGTACATAGTGAGACCCTGTTGGATGGAGAGGTGATTCAGTAGTTAAGAGCACCTGCTGTTCTTGCAGAGGGCCCATGTTCAGTTCCCAGCACCCACAAAGGCTGGTCACCTCACAACTGCTCACAACTCCAGCTGCAGGGTATCTGGTGTTCCAAAGGTACCTGCACACACAATGCACATACAGGCAAGTGTGCAACCTGTACACACATACACACAAAATAAACATACTTCTTAAAGTGGACAGGTTGAGGTAGGTCTCTGGCCTCCACATGCAATGTGCACATACATGTACCCCTGACCTGTAAACCCCCCTCCAAACACACATACATACACACATACAAGGACCATGGGCTGTGTATCCAGAATGGGCTTCCCACCCAGTTAACTCAGGGTAGGGCCCTTTCTCTGGCTCATCTCTCCTTTGGAAAAACAGCTGTTGCTCCCCCAACCTTTTCCTAGGAAGTGCAGCTTGCATGAACTGGACTGGACTGGACTGGAGAGATGGCTCAGAAATTAAGAGCACTGGCTGCTCTTGCAGAGGATGGGAGTTTAGCTCCCAGCACCCTCACACACATCTGTACCTCCAGGTTAAGTGATGCTCTCTTCTGGCCTCTGAAGAGGCCTGCACTCACACACACACACACACACACACACACACACACACACACACACACACACGCATAGTTAAAACTAACGACATAGAGCCAGATGTGGTGGCGCACGCCTTTAATCCCAGCACTTGGGAGGCAGAGACAGGTGGATCTCTATGAGTTCAAAGCCAGATTGGTCTACAGATCGAGTCCCAGGACAGCCAGGTCTGTGTAGAGAGACCCTGTTTCAAAACAAAACAATCAAACCAAAACCTAACAAAATAAAATCTGGAAAAAGAAAAGCAGTAGTGGTGTAGCTGGGAACTGCACTTGGTGCAACCCACACGTCCAGCTCGAGGAGCCCAGACAAGGCTGGGGGCCGGGGGCCAGGGACCGGGAGCCGGGGACCAGGGCCCGGGGACAGGGGACCGGGGACTGGGGGCTGAGGACTGAGGACTGGGGACTGGGGACTGGGGACTGGGGGCTGGGGCCTGGGGGTAGGATACACACATGAAGCTGTGGTTCCCAAACTAGTATCAGCTCCAGACCCCAGCCTCCAGCTTACTCCAGGCCACACAAGACATATCATGATCAACCCTGCTCCACACCTCGGTGTCCAGGCAGAGCTCTGCCCTCAGGATTTCCCTGGTTGCCAAGGGTGGGGATGCTGGAGACAATGTGCTCAGCTGTTGGAAAGACCCACAGTGGAGGCTTCCTGGAGTGATGTGGCCTTGGGGATGGAGCAGGACACCTGTGCCAGGTGGACAAGGGCAGGGTGCCCAGACAAAAGCAACAACATGCTTCTGCCGGGCAAGCAGTTTAGGGACAACATGACCCAAGGTGATAGCTGGTGCCATATGTAGGGCCTCAGCCTGGGAGGCAGGAAGTCAAGCAAGGTACTGCTGGCTGGGTTCCCCTTGCCTGCAAATGGCCCTAAGTGGTTTATGATCCTGAACAGATAGATAAGGCTACTGTATGGAGGAAACTCTAAATGACCAAGTAGTAATTTGGCTGGGAGAAGCAGGAAGGCTTAGAGAACAAACAGGATCCCACCCTGGGGCTCTCTAGAGCCTTTTGTTTTGTTTTGTTTTTTTGTTCTTTTTTTTTTTTTTTTTTTTTTGAGACAGAATCTCACTAGCCCAGGCTTGTCTTCAAGTCACTATGTAGCTAAAGATAACCTTGAACTAATTCTCCTGTGTTCACCTCCCAAGACATAGGATTACAGCCACGCCCTATTGTGCCCATGTAGCATTCTATCTATCTATCTATCTATCTATCTATCTATCTATCTTTAAAAAATTTATTATGTATGTAGAGTTCTCTCTGCATGTGTCCCTGCAGGCCAGAAGAGGGCACCAGATATCAGATGGCTGTGAGCCACCATGTGGTTGCTGGGAATTGAACTCAGGACCTCTGGAAGAACAGTCAGTGCTCTTAACCTCTGAGCCATCTCTCTAGCCCTATTTACTTGTTTATGTGTTGCTACTTTGCCTGCATGTACGTATATGTATATCTGATGCCTTCATAGATGAGAAGAGGGCATGAGATCCCCTGGAACTGGAGTTATAGGTGGTTGTGAGCCACCATGTGGGTGCTGGGAACCAAGCCTGGGTCCTCTGCAAGAGCAACAAGCACTCTTAACCACTGAGCCATGTCTCCCTTGCCCCTTATTTCTCTATCTCCCTCCTGCCTCCCTCCCTCCCTCCCTTTCTTCTCTTTTTTTAGACATGCTCTCACTATTAGCCCAGCTGACCTATAACGTGCCTCTGCCTCCCAAATGTTGGGATTAAAGGCAGGCGCTACCACACTCCGTTTTGTTGTTATTGTCTCTCTATGTCTCCCAGACTGTTCCACATCCTCAGCCCCTCCATTGTCTCTTCACTCTGGGTGATCCTCGACAGTCCACTTCCTCAGTCTAGACCACACCCCTCCACCCAGGTAAAAAGGTAAGGTTGAAACCAGGTATGGAAACCCACACCTGTAATCCTAGGAATGGGAGGTAGCAGTGGGAGGGTCAGAAGTTCAAGGCCAACTTCAGCTATATGAGGAGTTCAAGACCAGCTGGGGTTACCGGAGATCCTGTCTCTAAAAATGCAGGGGGAGGGGCACAAGGATGTGCCTCAGCGGGCAGAGTGCTTGTCTGTCACACTGGAGTCCTGGGGTCCATTGCCAGCACAGTGTAATCTTGATATAATGGTGCAGGTGCATGCCTGTAATTTTAGGCCAGCCTGGGCTAGATGAGACCCTGTCTTAAAAACAAACAGAAGCAAAACAGAACAACAGCAACAATAAAAAGAGAAGGGAAAAAAGGCCAAGGTTGAATGAGGTGACCCTAAAGCCTTCTGTTTGGAAGGTCTTAATCCACGCCCTGAATGAGCCTGGCCACGGCAGGAAACAGATGGTAGCTTGTCCTGGAGAGCAATTGCCAGTGTTTACAGAGAGGAGGGGTGTGGGTGGCCTAGGATTAGAGGAACCCCTGAGCCCCAAGAATGATGGGAAGGGCCAGGACCTACCTGGAAGGTGGAGGAACAAAACCCCAGAAAGAGCCAAAGGGATACAACGTCCACTTCTGTCATCCTGCCCTGGGCTATGCCTAATCAGAAGCCAAACTCCTGGACACACAGAGGACAAGAATGGGATTTTAATTTTGTTTTTAAAGTTTTTGAGACAGGAAGGGCTGTCCTCAAACTCCTTATGTAACTGATATGACCGTGAACTTCTGATCCTCCTGCATCTACTCCTAGAGTGCTGAGATCACAGGGGTATACCATCACAGTTTATGGGGTGTTGGGGATGGGACCCACAGCTCCTGCATGCTAGGTGAGTGCTCTGCTCTTGCTTTTCATTTTCATTTTAAATTACATTTAGTTATTTATTTTCCCTGAGTGCTGGCTTGCAGGCACAAACCTTCATGACAGACTTTTTTAAAACTGTGTTTCTGGAGACAGGCCCCCCAAATGTGTTCTGGGTTCCCTATCCACTCTGTTACACAGCCTCGTGGTCCCTGGTGTTGACCCATTGAACCTAGATCTGCAGCGTCCTACATCTGCCCCATTTTGGGGTACTTGGTCCTTACATCAAACCCCCTGGACAGGTCCAGGCCAACTCCTGCCCTTGACCAGGTGAGCCGTTCCCTTCCACATCACAGACCTGCCACAGAGATGCAACCCACTTCCTTGGGACCCTGCCAGGAGCTGAGGCCAGAGTGGACCTCAGCCACATGTGGAGAGCCCAGCACAGAGTGGCTGCCTGTGTGTGTGTGTGTGTGTGTGTGTGTGTGTGTGTGTGTATATGTGTATGTGTGTGTGTGTGTGTATGTATGTATGTGTGTGTGTATGTGTATATGTGTGTGTGTGTATATGTGTGTGGTGTGTGCATGCAGCATGTGTGCATACTGAAAGACTTAAAAGTTAGCAAAGAAATATAGCCCAGATAAACTCTCCAAACAGAATGTAGGGCGGCCTAACCCAGAAACTGACTAGGGCCACTACTATGACTTAGTGCCTGGAATTTACCAGCTTACAAGGCCATAAGATAACTGGGTACCAAGAATTCCCAGATGGCCACCCTCCCCGAGGGGCTCATGAAGGAAACAGATTGCCCCACTGGCCAATGTGTCAATAATTAACAATTAAGGGTCCCTATGAAGCAAAGAGATAGCTACCATTAGTTAGCACATCCTGAGGTCTGCAGGTTTTACAACTGGTGGTGTTACACCCCCGGAAAGCTCAGGCTTCCAGGATCTTAGCCCAGGACCTCGGTCACCCCAATCACCAGGCAGATTCGAAAGCTTGTTGCAAACAGCATGAGGCTTTATTGTTGTTTAACACATGTTAGCTCGGGTCTTTCACCCACCCGCCATGGCAGATGGTTAGCAAAGACAGCTCGAAGGGATGCATAGAGATCTTGTAGGGCAACGTAAGGGGTACACACAGGCTCAGTCAGGATTGGTGTGCCTCCAGGCTTGGAGGGCTTGCTCTGTGTTGATTGATCAACTGGTTGTTATGGCCCATAGGCCCTCCCAGGGTGGTTGCTATGCTCTGTGCGTCATTGCTGTGCACTTGTCCGTAAAGCACACCCAGAGCTGTAAAGCATAGCATCACCAGCTAACTTCTGATTGGTTCCTTGCCACGAGGCAGGCACCTAACCTCTAGTGACTAAGGCAAGGTCAGAAAAGCACATGTTACTGTCATGGCTGCTGAAAGGGGCAGGCATCTGACCTTAGTGACTAAGACAAGGTCATGGCAAGCACGAGTTACAGTCATGGCTGCCGATATGGGGAGCTGGTCCCTTCAGTGGGTCAGGAGGCCATCTGATTCCCAGCCCTCTCCTCAAGACAAAGGGCTTCCTAGGAACCCATGACTCTGGTCACATACTCAACCAACAGAGTCGAGGCCCCTCCCTAAGCTTGTGGTTTTTGCCTTTAAAAATGCCTGTGCCTGGGGGACGGGGCTGCTCTCTAGCCTGCATGCTGAGAGAGCCTGTTTGTACAAATGTCCACCTTTCATTAAAGCCTCTTGCTGTTTGCATCAAGTTTCTGTCTCCATGTGGTGATTGGGGTGGCCTCGGTCCTGGGAAAAGATCCTGGAGGCCTGAGCTTCCGGGGGGTCTTACACACATACATGCCATGGCACGCCTGTGGAGGTCAGGAGGAGTCGATTCTCTCCTTCACTGAGTAGGTCTCAGGATCGGACTCAGGTGCTCAGGCTCAACAGGAAAAGCCTTTATCTACTGAGATATCTTGCTGGCCCAACACCCTTTTTGCTTTTCTGTTTCTCTCCCACACTGGGCTCAGTGAGAAAGAAGCAAGCTTTTTTATGGGAAGTTGAGTGTATTAGGAGAGCCAGGTCTGAGACAGCTCAGAGAGCGTCCTCCTGGGAAGTGACTTCAGTTCCCATGTTAGGGTTAAAAATAGGGACATGAGCCAGGCAGTGGTGGCTCATGCCTTTAATCCCAGCACTCAGGAGACAGAGGCAGGTGGATCTCTGTGAGTTCAAGACTAGCCTGGTCTACAAGATCTAGTTCCAGGACAGCCTCCAAAACCACAGGGAAACACTGTCTCAAAAAACCAAAAAACCAAAAAACCAAAAAAAAAAAAAAAAGGGGACATGACACAGTGAGATGGTGTGTGTTGGGGGGGCACAGAAGGAAAAACAGACCGGGAGAGAAAGAGGCCACAAGACAGGCTCTTCCCATCCATCTGTTGTTGGGATGCTGTCGGGAACACATGGTTCCTTGGTCATCATTTCTCTATTTAAAATCATTGTGTCCAGGTGGTGCTGGAGGCACAGGTCTGCCATGCAGCTAGATACTAAGGAGGGTGAAGCAGAAGGATGGCAAGTTCAAGGCCTGGCTGGCCTGTAACATGAGTTCAAAGATGAGTCAGGAAACTTAGTGAGAGCCCTGTCTCAAAAAGTAGGAAAGAGGGCTGGGGCATGGCTCTGTGGTGGGGTTTGCCTAGAATACCACAGTGAGGGGCTGGGGGTGTGGCTCAAGCATAGCACATTTGCCTGGCATGCGTGATGCCCTGAATTCCAATTACACACACACACACACACACACACACACACACACACACACCACTGTTCCCAAATCTGTGTCCCCAGGTATGTCTCTTTGAAACTGTGGAAAACAAAAAAGCAGGCTGTTGTAGCCTCACCTTGTGGTGGGTGGGAGGGAGCCACTACCCCTCAGAGGCTCTGTGTCTTCCCTGGGAAGCCCAATCTCATGCTCCAAAGCCAAGCCCATACACTGGCAGCACCCTCCAGCCAGCAGGGTGTGTCCCTCTCTCTTTGCAGGTCGCCTTGTTATCTCTGAGGCAGGCTGGGCTTCATGGGCCCGGAATGCTTTTTTTTTCTAGTGGGGAGCAGGGACACGACAACACACACCACCACCACAATGACACAAGGCTAAAGTCTCTAACAGTCTTCATGTGGGAGGGCAGCAGGAAAGGGATGTTGAGATGGAGGGAGGAGGACACACTACATATATGTACACACACATGCACACACTCACACTGTACATATACTATACACACACACACACACACACACATGCACACACACACACTGTACATATACTACACACACACACACACACACACATGCACACACACACACTGTACATATACTACACACACACACACACACACACATGCACACACACACACTGTACATATACTACACACACACACACACACACACATGCACACACACACACTGTACATATACTACACACACACACACACACACACACACACACACACACACACACCCTCTATTTGGCATTGGACCTGAGGCTCTTTTAAGAACACTGGCATATCCAAGGAGTCTGTGGGTCCTAGGACACAGCGAGTGGAAGCCAGGCAGGGAAAGGAAGAGTAGGCCTAGAAGGAGGGGTCAATTAACCCAGTGTTGAGGGGGCAGGATGCTGTCTGCTCTGGCCCCACAGAGTAAAGTCGAGGGAGTTGTTTTCACCTGGGCCACACAAAGTGACAGGGAAGATATTCTGGGGCGAGGCCTCTCTAGCTCTCGGCCACCCTACTGTGGGTACGTACCTCCCAGGAAGCATGGCCCAGGCTGCAGGGCGCCAGGGGGTTCTCATTGGGGATTCTAGAGACGTGGAGGGATTCAGGTACTCAGTGTGCCAGAGGCCATAAGTTTCTTGCTAGGGAAAGTCTGCGCTGCCCAGAGTCAGATCTGAGGTCCACAGGTCACCAGGACAGTGACTACTGGCTCACACACAGTCCTCCACTCTTGCAGGCACCCTTCATCTTCTGGTCCCTGCACCCACCTCCCGACCCTGCCGTCGGAACCCCAATCCACCTCAGCTCATATGCTGCCTTCTGTTGGCTGTCCAGGATCTGTCCACCCCCAGCCATTTGTCCTCTGAATCACAAGGTCCTCCGCATGATGGAAGCCAGAGGCTCATTGGGCATCCTTGGAGGAGCGAAAGGATGACAGGAGGCATCAGAAAACAGAAGTGGATGCTTGGACCACCCTTGTCAGCCATCATCCATCTTTTCAGCCTAACCCAGAGGTCCCAATGAACAGCTACAAGGGCAGTCAGACTGGATATTCTGGCCCTGCTACTTGCTTCTGGCCTGGGACAGGATGGGTTAGTTCACCCATGAACCCTGAAGTCATTGGGGCAATCCTATGCCTGGTCTTATTTTATGAATGAGGAAGAGGTGTGGTCTATGCCTGGGAAAGGGAAGCATATGACAGGGTTGAGACCAAGCAGGGGTGTGGTGGTAAGGGACCCACATTGAGCTATGTAGTTTGAGACTCTGTCTCAGACCAAGAATCAAGGGCTGGATCAGTGTTTAAGATCACTTACTGCTCTTGCAGAGGACCCAGGTTCTGTCCCCACCACACACCCTGGGTGGCTCACAGCTACCTGTAACTCTAGTTTAAGGGGATCTGGTGTCCTCTTTTGGCCTTTGCAAGCACCTGCATGCATGTGGCACACACACATAGGTACACACACTGTGATGGTTTGAATGAGAATGGCCCCCATAGGCTCCTGAATTTGAATGCTCAGTTCTCTCCTCCCCAACTGAGGATTAGGAGGGGTGGCCTTGTTGTGGCCTGGAGTAGGAGTGGGATGGACTTTGAGGTTTCAAAAGCCCCGGCCAGGTCCAGAGTCCCCCCCCCCCCCCCGTCTGCCTACTGCCTGTGTACTGGGGTGTAGAACAGCTCTGGCACCATGCCAGTCTGCTTCCCACCAAGATGGTAAAGGACTAACTCCCTAAGACTATAAGTGAGCTTCCAATTACATTTTTTCTTTTGTAAGAGTTGCCTTGAGCATGGTGTCTCTTCACAGAAATAGAACGGTTACTGAGACACACACCCGCACATAATTTTAAAAATTAATTAAATGTTTAAAAAGGAAAAGAGTTGATTCTGAACATAATGGCATGCCTTTAATCCCAGCACTTGAGAGACAGAGGCAAGTGGATCTCTGTGAGTTCCAGGCCAGTCTGGTCTACACAGAGTTCCAGGCCAGCCAGGGCTACACAGAGAAACCCTTTCTCAAATATAAAAAGGTAAAGATGATGGGGGAGGAAGGAGGAAGAAGGAGAAGGGGCTGGAGAGATGGCTCAGTGGTTAAGAGTGCTGGGTGCCCTTCCAGAGTCCTGAGTTCATTGTTTTTTTGTTTGTTTTGTTTTGTTTTTTTCAAGACAGGGTTTCTCTGTGTAGCTTTGGAGCCTATCCTGGCACTCGCTCTGGAGACCAGGCTGGCCTTGAACTCACAGAGATCCGCCTGCCTCTGCCTCCCTAGTGCTGGGATTAAAGGTATGTGCCACTACTGCCCGACTGAGAGCCGCTTTGGGTTTCCAAATCAGACTGGAAGAGCTATGGCAGGACGGGGGCGGGGGGGGGGGCTGGTTGCTGGTGGAGTGTAGCACTGGCAGGGTTGGTGGGAGGCAGGGACGGTGGCTTTTCCATTTCCTAGGAAAACCCTCTGCCTGGACAGTTGATCCCCAGCCCTGGGTGGTCTCCTTACCCCCCTCCCCTTCCACAGTGGAAGAATGAGCAGGGCGTCTCCATCCCCTTTCTAGAAGGTTCAGGAGGTTAAGGAGGACAAAGCACGCAAGGCCACTCAAGGGATGCAATTCTGGGAAGAGAGGAACCTGAGTCTGGGCTGAAAGCCAAGGGTGGGGTGGGGACAGCACCCTCTGTCACTCAGTCTGTCTGCTGGCTGCCTCAGTCCTCTATCACTCAGTCCCTTTGACCAGCCACTGGGTTCCCACCTGGGGCAGTTTCTGAGAAAGTTAGAGACAGAATGAAGCATTCCACAGGGCAAGAGTCCTTTCCTTCTATCCACACAGCCAGGACTGTCAGGGCCGGTGGCCACTCGGGGGACTGGGCAGGGCTGGCTCAGGAGGTCTTGCCTGCCTCCCAGTTAAGGCTCAGCGGCCCAGGTGGGTGGAGAAGCCGCCTGAGAAACTGCTAGGGTCCTCAGAGGAACCACAGCCAGGCCTGTGCTAAGGTTCTGAGAAGTTCTGTGCTGGTTAATTTTGTCAACTGGGCACACCTGGGGACAGGGAACCCCAACTGAGGAACTGCCTCCCTCAGAATGGCTGGAGGCAAGTCTGTGGAGGCATTTCCTTTCCTTTTCTTTCTTTCTCTTCCTTCCTTCCTTTTTTTTTCTTGAGACAGGGCTTCTCTGTGTAGCCCTGGCTGTCCTGGAACTCACTCTGTAGACCAGGCTGGTCTCCAATGTAAAGATCCACCTACCTCTGCTTCCCAGAGCAAGGATTAAAGGCACACCCCACCACCACCACTGCCCAGCTTCCTTTCCTTGATTAACGTGAGAGGGTCCAGACCGTTGTGGGCTTTGCCATTCTGGAGCAGGTGGTCCTGGATGTATATAACAGCAGGCTGAGCAAGCCAGGGCAAGCACGCCAGTAAGGAACACCCCTTCATAGTCTCCCCTTCAGTTCCTGTCTTGACTTCCGGTCTTCCTCTGATGGCCCTTAACCTGTAAGTCAAATAAACCAGCCCACTCCTAAGTTGTTCTTGGTCATGGTGTTTATCACAGCAACACAAAAGCAAACTAGGACACTGTCCCTGGCTCAGTGAGGGAGGTACCTTGTATCCATACCTCGGGACCCATGTTCCATCATGGGGACAATTGTCTCTAGGCTCTTCTTTCCTGTCCCAATTTCCTGTGAGTGCCCAAATCCCTGTCATTCTCCCCAAACTGTGTGCATGCTTGCCAGGGTTGCCTGAAGAGCAGAGCTGCAGTTTCTGGAGAGGGTGGTCAGGCCACTGAGGCACACAGCCAAACTGTCCCCAGGCACCACATAATCTCTAGGACTTGAAGGCTTGGCCCCCTGGTTGGTTGCTCTGTTTGGGGAGACCTAAGCAGTGTGGGCTTGCTGGAGGAAGGATATCACTGGGGGCAGGGTTTGAGGACTTAAAGACGTTAGCCATTTTAAGATCGTTCTCTCTGCCTCCTGTTGGCAGGTTGAGATGTAAGCTCTCAGCTGCTGCCTGCCTGCCTGCCCCTCACTCTCGCTGGTGAGTTCATCTGTCCTGTTGCTGAGGTATTCCCTGGCTGTGTTAGAACCTACTTCTTTGGGATTTCATCATAGACTCTCCAGGAGTCCTTCAGGCTTTGGGCACCAGATAGGGAATTTCTGAGACATCCGACCTCATTCTATCAGTCTGTCCTCTAGAGAATGCTCACTAATACACTCAACCTAGGAGAGTGCTTGCCTGTTACTGTTAGACCCCCGGAAAACTCAGGCCTCCGGGGTCTCAGCCCAGGACCTCGGTTACCCCAATCACTAGGCAGATTCGAAAGCTTGCTGCAAACTGTATGAGGCTTTATTGTTGTTTAAGGAGCTAACCCCATGTTAGCTCGGGTCTTTCACCTATCCGCCATGGCAGATGGCTGGGAAAGACAGCTCGAAGGGATGCATAGAGATCTTGTAGGGCAGCGTAAGGGGAGTGTATAGGGGTACACACAGGCTCAGGATTGGTGTGACTCCAGGCTTGGAGGGCTTGTCCTGTGTTGATTGATCAACTGGTTGTTATGGCCCATAGGCCCTCCCAGGGTGGTTGCTATGCTCTGTGCGTCATTGCTGTGCATTTGTCCGTAAAGCACACACAGAGCTGTAAAGCATAGCATCACCAGCTAACTTCTGATTGGTTCCTTGCCACGAGGCAGGCACCTAACCTCTAGTGACCAAGGCAAGGTCAGAAAAGCACATGTTACTGTCATGGCTGCCGAAAGGGGCAAGCATCTGACCTTAGTGACTAAGACAAAGTCAGACAAATACGTGTTCGGCTGTTATGGCTGCCGATATGGGGAGCTGGTCCCTTCATCATACTTGAGGCCCTGGTTTCAATTCCAGTGCACACCAGTGATCCCAGCAGCCAGGAGGATCCAGAGTTCAAGGTTACCCTTGGCTATATAGCTAGTTCTAGGCCAGCCTGGGTTCCATGAGACCTTACCTCAAATTAAAAAAAAAAAAAAGCAAGCTAAGCATTTTAGCTCACACATTTGATCTCAGTACAAGGGAGGGAGAGGCAGGTGGGTCTCTGTTAGTTCAAGGCCAGCCTGGTCTACATAGGGAACTCCAGACCAGTCAGAACTACACAATAGGACCCTGCCTCAAGCAAAACTACAACAAAGCAAACAAAACTCAAGGCAACAGAACCAACTCTGAGAGCTGAAAAGTGAAAACTCATTGTCTCAAAAAAAAAAAAAAAAAAAAAGGCATTGAAATGTTTCTTGAGTGTAACATCCTGTCAGGTTTATCCATTGTTAAATTTAGCATTTCAAAATGCCTCACAGAACAAGAAAACAACTTGTAAGCCACATTATTTCTCACTTAGGAATAAGCTGCAAGATTCCCAGGAACACATGATGCGTGTGAAGAAACCCAGTCCAGCCACAAACCGGGGCAAGAAGCTTCAGAAGCCGAGTGAGAAATCTGGGTGTGGTGGCACAGCCTGCACCCCCAGCACCCCAAAGGCAGCATCAGGAAGATTGGCCCATAGACCTCAGAGGCTATCCTGGTCTACATTATGAGTTCTAGACCAGTGACTGCAACAGGACACCCTGCCTCAAAATAATATTTTTTTTTTACATTTGTGTGTGTGTACCTTTCTGTCTGTCAGTGTCTCCCTGTGTGTCACAAGGTCAGAGGACAGCTTTTGAGTGTCAGCTCTCTCCCCTCACCACTATGTGTGTCCTGGGGAGAGAACTCAGGTCATCAGGCTGGTGGCAATAGTCTCTCTACCCATTGAGCCATGTTGCCAGCCCCAAAATATTGTTTTTATAGCCACAGTAAATGTACAAAGTTGGATGCCTTACTTTATTGTGGTTAAAAACAAGCAAACATTGGGTGGTCCAGCAATGGCTCCCTGGATGAGTGTGCTTACTGCCACACCTGGACCTAAATTCAAACCCTGAGACTAACATGATAGAAGGAGAACACTAACTCCCTAAAGCTGATGTGGCAAACATGCTACCCTACTAAATAAACAGATAATAAAATCATAGAGTGTAAAACTCACTATCTCAGTCATTAATGGGGTACACACATTGTTGTCCAAGAGAACTCTAGAACTTTGTAACACTGATAACCTGAAACTCTAAACTCATCAAACAAACCCTATCCCTGCCCCCAGCCTCCACTAACCAAGTTCCACTTCCAGTTTCTATAAATTTAATCTTGAAAGTGAAATTAGGGAGTGTGGTGGCATACTTGTGCCCGTAATTCCAGTTCTTGGGAGATTGGGACAGGAGGATCAAGAGACCAGGGAAAGTGTAAGGAAAGAAAAAAAGGAGGGGGGGGGAGAAGGGCAACAAAGATAGGAGGGGGAAGGAAGAGGGGAAAGAGAAAGACAAGATTCTGAGGTATAGTATAATGTTGTGCGGAAGACACTTTCCCAGTAGTGGCAAGCATCTTATGTTATGGTGAGGCAGAGGGTACAGAGAGAGCTGGCTTTCCCAGTGTGGTCATGAATCTATGAACGGATTAGACTGTTCTTGCAGGGAGAGCGCTGGGCGCTCCATCAGCCACCAGAGGTCCCTTGGTGGTATCATTCTTGCACAAATAAAGCCTGTCTGGGAAAGTCTGGCAGGGGGTCAGAGAATGGAGTTTGCCACTAGCTAACCACAGAGGTCTGGAGGTCTATACAGACAGACAGGAAGTGATGTAGCTGGGCAGAAACAGGATATAAGCAGGGAGAAATGGGAAATTCTCTCTTCTCTGCTGAAATGCTGAGGAGGTAAAGTGTGCTGTGGCTTGCTCCTTTTCTCTGATCACCAGATAGGCTTTATTTGTGCAAGAAAGGTATCACCACAGGTACGAACTCTCAAACACCGTTTGTACAGGGCTTTTAAAAATGCTTTTGTTTATCTATGTGGTGCTGGAGATTAGACCTAGGGCCTGGTGCTTCCTAGGAGAGTGCTATACTTCTGTCTTAGTCAGGGTTTCTGTGGCTGTGAAGAGACACCATGACCACAGCAACTCTTACTAAAAACCATTAAATTGGGGTGGCTTACAGTTCAGAGGGTTAGTGATTACCATCCTGGCAGAACACGATGACATGTAGGCAGACACAGTGCTGGAAGAGCTGGGAGTTGAGAAGGAGCTATATCTTGATCCCCAGGGCAACAGGAAATGAACTGAGACAATGGGCATGACTTGAGCATATATGAGATCTGAAAACCAGCATCCACAGTGACACACTTCCTCCAAAAAAGCCACACCTTCTAATAGTGCCAATTCCCTATGAGCTTATCCGGGGGCAGTTACATTCAAACCACCACCTTCCACTCCCTGGCCTTCATAAGCTTGTAACAATATCATAATGCAAAAATGCATTTAGTCCACCTTCAAAAGTCCCCAAGTCTATCACAGTTTCAGCAGTGCTTAAAAGTCCAAAGTTCAAAGTCTCTTCTGAAATTCAGGCAATCTCTTAACTATAATCCTCCATACAATGAAAAGTTAAAAAAAAAAACAAAAAACAAAAACAAAACCAGACCACATACTTCTAACATATAATGGCATGGGATATACATTACCCTTCCAAAAGGGAGCATAGTGAGGAAAGACTTGACCAAAATAAGACCAAAAGCCAGCTGGGTAAACTCCAAACTCTGCATCTCCATGCCTAATATCAAAATGATCTTCAGCTCCAACTCCTTTCAGCTTTGTTGACTGCAACACACTTCTTTCTCTTGGGCTGGTTCCTCTCCCTGTTAGCAGCTGTCCTTGGCAAGTATCCCATGACTCTGGCATGTCTAACATCTTGGGGTCCTCAAGGCAATCTGGCTTGTCTGTCACAGCTTTACACAATGGCCTCTCTGAGCCTCCATTCAGGGACACCCCTGACACACGCCTGGTCTCATCAGCTCTCCTCAGTCATGGAGGAATATTCCATAACTCCTTTCTTCTGTCCTTGACTCTAAAGCCTGAACCATGTGGCTGAAGCTACCAAGTTCTGCTGCTTGCTGGGGCTGGAACATGGCCCCCTCATTCAATTACATCTTCACCAACTTTCTATTTTAATGATTTCCTTCACTACCTAAGCTTGGCTGTCCTGGAACTCCATCAGCATATTGGGCTACCTTGAACTCTATCTGTAGATCAGACTGACCTTGAACACAGATCTTTTAATTACATCTTCACCATCTTTCTGTTTTCAGTGGTTTCCTTCACTACCTAAGCTTGGCTGTTTTGGAACTTGCTTTGTATACCAGTGTAACGTTAAATCTTTCCACCAAGCTGCCTGAGCCCTGCAGCCCCCGAGGCTGGTGAGATGGCTCTGTGTGTGAATGCATCTGCAGCCCAGCCTGACAACTTCAGTTCCATCCCTGGGATCCACACAGTGGAAGGAAAGCTAGGTGCTGCAAGTCGTCCTCTGACCTGGTCCATATTCATGCCATGGTGCACACATGCCCAAATACCCACACATGTGTCCAGCTAGAATGTAACAGAATTTTAAAAAGAGAAATAAAATAATCAAAAGTACACCCTAGGGAATCATTGTCTTGTTGTATATGCCACCTAAAGATTGTAAGATCCATGAGAAGCAACCTGTCAAGGTCATGGGGCAGTTGGCAACCTTGTCTGTTGGTGGGTTTGTCTGTGGGAGAGGGTCTCATGCAGCCTGGGCTGTCTTGGAACTCATTACAGGCAGACATGGCCTTGAGCTCCTAATTGTCCTGATTTTGCTTTCCAAGTGCTGGAATTATAGGTATCTACCACCATGCCTGGCTTTAAATATGGCAAAGAGTGTGTGGTTGTGTATGAATAGGAAAAGAGGAATTTCACGTCAGCATCCCACAAGAAAACTCCCACATCTGTTTGAAATAATCAAAATATGATAGCTGTCCCGTCAATAGGGGAATTAATTAAAAATGTATGGCCAGGCCAGGTGGTAGTGGCACACACCATTAATCCCTGCACTCGGGAGGCAGAGATAAGCAGATCTCTGTGAGTTCGAGGCCAGCCTGGTCTCCAGAGCGAGTGCCAGGACAGGCTCCAAAGCTACACAGAGAAACCCTGTCTGGAAAAAAAGAAAAATGTGTCACTTGTATGGAAATGGATGGAATTGAAGATCGTCATGTGAAGAAAAAGGCTTCAGGCTCTGAAGACGAATACTGCACGTCTTATTTTGTATGCTGAGTCTAGATTTTTAAAACGCATGTAAGAGGTGTGTAGAAGGGCAATCTTTGTGGAGAGTAGAGGTGAAGAGGGGAGAGGGTTAATATGAGTGAAGAGTATGCATAAGAGAATTTCATAACAAAACCTTCCCCTCTTTCCCTCCCCTTCCTCTCTTTATTTTCTTTTTCCCTTTACTTTTTTTTTCTTTTTTTTTTAATTGAAACAGGGCCTTGTGTAGCCCATACCTGGCCCTGGACTTACTAGGTAGCCAAGAATGACTTTGAACTCTTGATGGGTCCACCATGGGCTGGAATTGTAGACATCTGAGACCACGCTCTGCTTTTGTGGAGTGATTTAAAAGGGGGTGGGGTGGGGCTGTGAAGTAACTCTTCTCGTCAGAGCTCCTGGTTCAGAACCTGAGTTTACCAGAGTTCAGTCCCCAGAACCCCCGGAAAAAGTAGCAAATGGACTCCTCAGAGTTGTCCTCTGACGTCCACAAAGACACCCCACACACACACACACAAATAAGTAATAAATGGAGAAATATTTATCATGCGCAGTTTAAAAAAATAGGACATTAGATTTCAACTGACTCTGCAGTTGAAATAGCTTGTTCCCTGATTATCTGGGTTTCACCCCTGAGAGCCATGGTGAAAGGTGAGAGCTGACTGCCACAAGCTGTCTTCTAACCTCTGTATGCACGGTGTGGTATACACACACACACAAATGATAAATATTTAACTTCAATTAAAAAAGAAACCTGGAATGTTACAGAAATGAAAATCTGTGCTCTATGCTCCGTCCTACGGTCTTCTTCCCATCCAAGACAGGTCAGCTCTTTGCAAGGATGAGATTGCTAGGCAGTGGCAGAGCAGGGGCTGGGACTCAAGCCTGCAGCTAGACTTGGAGGGACATTGCTTGCCTTGGAGGAGGAGACTGAGCCTATAGACTCAGAACTCTGGCTATTGGATTGGGCAAGGAACCACAGAAGTGGACCATTCTAGGAAGGAGGCTCTGAGGGTGGGTGAAGGACCATGGTAGGTGGGAACACACCTACAGTCACCTGGTGCCTGGGGCTGTAAACTCCTGAAGTGTCTCTCTCAGTAGCAGAGTTCTTGCCTAGTATACTCAAGGTTCAGTCAGCTGTATGGGTGAGATGAAGGGCTGGAATCCAGATCTTGGGCTAGGGAGATGGTTCAATTGCTAAATTGCTCTGAAAGCAAAAGAATTTAAGTTCAATTTCCAGAAGCAGAGGACAGCTGGCCACGATGTCACACTCTTGTATCCTGTGTCCATGCAGGTGGATCCTTGGATCTCAACAGCCAGCCAGCCTAGACTACTGGGGAAGTTTCAAGACTGTGAGAGACCTTGTCTTACAAGGTGGGGTAGGGGAGATGACTCAGAGGATACAGGCTACTGCGCCAAGCCTGACCAGCCGAGTTTGATCCCTGAGACCCATAAAGTGAAAGGAAACAACAGATTCCTGCCGGTGGGGCCACCATATGCAACCCACACTCCCACTATCAACCAACCAATGCAAAACAATTTTTTTAAAGGTGGACATATCAGCCAGGCGTTGGTGACGCACACCTTTAATCCCAGCACTTGGGAGGCAGAGGCAGGCGGATCTCTCAGTTCCAGACCATCTTGGTCTACAAGAGCTAATTCCAGGACAGCCTCCAAAGCCACAGAGAAACCCTGTCTCGAAAAACCAAAAAACGAACAAACAAACAAAAAAGGTGGGCATGTCTTGAGGACTATCAGAGGTGGACCTCTGGCCTCTACCTGTACACTCAAAAGCACAACACAAAACACACCCCAAACAGCCTTATTTTCCAGACTTGGTGTCGCCAAACTTCTCAGCTGCCCAGGTCTTCGCCACATTTTTCCTGGCATGTTACAAACACTGCCTTGCCAGCTAAGGTTCTGCCAGAGAGTGTTCGGTATTCGGTTCATTCATGGATTTGCAGCTACACACACACACACACACACACACACACACACACACACACACACACACACACACACACACACACACACACACACACACACACACACACACACACACACACACACACACACACACACACACACACACACACACACACACACACACACACACACACACACACACACACACACACACACACACACACACACACACACACACACACACACACACACACACACACACACACACACACACACAGTCTACACCTCCTCCCAGGCCCCGCCCCTCCTCGCTCCAGGCGACCAACGAGGGACGCGTGCAGCAGAGGCCACGCCCATCGCGTGCAGCCAGCTCGCTGATTGGCTCTCCCATGCGGTGTGTTCCCGCCCTCGCACGAGGGACGGGAGGGGTGAATGGAGCGGAGCCGCTCTCTCCGCTCTCTCCGCCCCCGCGCTCCCCTGCCTGTCCCCGCTCGCGCTGCCCCGCGGGGGACCCAGGCGTCCGGATCCCTCCCCCAGGCCTCCTCGCGCCGACCCGCGATGGCCAAGCGCAGCTCGTTGTCCATCCGAATCGTAGAAGCGAAAAGTCTGCCTGCCAAGGACCTGTGAGTGGCGGATAGGGGTGGCTGCCCCAAGTTTGCTGGGGTTCTCTTCTACACACTTGACCTTTGCGGGGGTCCTTAGGCCCTCCCGCGAGGAGAGCGGCGGAGAGGGTGTGGCATGTGCAGATCGGAGGGGGACTGGCTAGGGACATGGGGACAGTGAAATTAGCTGTGGTTACCTGACTGGGATGGAGCTTCTCCATCTGGAGAGGCAGCAAACCGAGGTTCATTCCGGCCAGGGATGGCTTCCGAGTGAGAACTGCCAGGGTGTGGCTGCAAGGAGTGGGATGCCCCTTAAAACCACGGCTGTTTCCCGGTAGTTCGGGAGCCTGTCATAACCCCGGGTTGTGCGCAGGACTTGCTTGCTGTTCATTTGGGCAGGGAAGGCAGGCGTGAAAAGTGGGGAGTCAGTCAGGGGGCCAGGAATGATGCAAAGAGACAGGGTGTAGAGTCTCCCTGGACTTCGCGGGAACCCCCCCCCCCTTTAATTGCTCCCTGAAAAGCATTTCTTTTCGGTCCATTTAACAGAATAGAAAAACGAGGCCCGCAGACACGAAATGCTAGCTGGAGGTGTCAAAACAAGGTCTTGAATCTGGGGCTCCTAACCTGCCTTGCCATATTTTATAGAGCTTCCTCTAATCCCTGCCAGATTTGGGGAGCTTGCATGCACCCCTTTATCACACTCTTTCCCATAGGTTCCCGACATCAACTGCAGGGCTCCTAGAATGTGCTTCGTGGCTTTCTTATGTGCAGCTGTAGACAGCTCCTTGTTTCTTTGCAAAGCCTCAGTTTCCCTTTCTGTTAGCTGAGTGTCTGAAATCCTAGTATCCGGGAGAAATGGGAATCAAAAAACTAAAGAAAGGG
Source organism: Cricetulus griseus (assembly GCF_003668045.3). Taxonomy (NCBI): domain Eukaryota; kingdom Metazoa; phylum Chordata; class Mammalia; order Rodentia; family Cricetidae; genus Cricetulus; species Cricetulus griseus. The sequence continues at coordinate 115,083,984 of NC_048597.1, forward strand.
ACTCGGCAGAGGCCTACGGTTCAAAGTCCACTCCGGGTCCGGATGGGTTCCTGGCTGCAGAGAACAGAGAAGCCAGGAGCAGCAGGGCCGGCAGACTCTCCCAGCACTCTCAGCGCCAGGAGCGGTTCCAGTTCAAGGCCCCCTGGGCCTGAAGAGGCCAGCTCAGCAGTTGCCATGGCAATGGGGAGGGAGGAGGTGGGCCGTCTCAAGGTGGGTTTCTGTGCGTGGAGGGAGGAAGGGCGCCAGTGGGAATTAGGTTTCTAGGATGGGGGCTAGATGATCTTCCACAAAGGGTTCCACCCCCACCCCCAGGCCCCCAGCCCTCCCCACCCCCAGGCCCCCCTCCCTTCCTTGGGCACTGGTAAACCAGGTCATCTTGGCTTCCTCTGGCTGGTGGCGGCTGGGAGGAGCAGCCCCTTCTGTCTGTCACCTCCTCCCCGCTCCTGCCAGCCGCAGGCTCTGAAGCCTGGCTCCATAAGCTCTTGGGCTGTGCCTACCAGGGTCTCACCTCTCTGGGACTCTGTGACCAGGTCTCCATCCCCAGGAGAGGGGCTACCCAGTCCTAGGGGTCCTAACTCTGGAATCTCTTCCTAGGCCCTGCTTCCCAGACTGCCCCACTCACCTACTCTAACACCCCTGGTCACCATTCCCCTGCCTGCACCTGGTGGCTGTCTGAGTGCATGGCTCTAACCTGAAAATTGCCTCTTGAGCCATCTCATAAATACCAACTCCACATTTGGGCCATTCTCTTGATCAGTTCTGCTTTTAAATATTAGGGACCCTCTGACATTCATTTTTAGAAAACCTTCCCTCCCAGAAAACTCCTATTCATCCTACAATGCCTTTCTCAACCTTCCTATCTGAGGCTTTCCCTAGTGCCTTTGGGAAGGGTTCTTAGATCCTGTTCTTGCCCTTGGATATTTTGGTCACTGAGTAGAAGAGTCCAGAGGTTGCCAGTCCTGACAAGTGTGAGGGCAGAGACTGTGACTGACTGACTGTCTGTCTGTCTGTCTGTCTGTCTCTGCATTCCCTGTGCCATAGGGATACACACCTCACCATGTGTCCCAGGCTGGTCTCAAACTTGCCTTCCTGCCTCTGCCTCCCGAGGTGTATGACATTATATGAGTGTACCACCACACCTGCCATCCACCCCTTTGTGAGTGTTGCTTTGTCTTCAGCAGCCATCCTGAGGAGTGTTCTGATTCTGCGCCTCTCTCTCTCTCTCTCTCTCTCTCTCTCTCTCTCTCTCTCTCTGCCTGTTCCCTGCTACCTTCCATTCCTGGGTACCTGGGTCGGGGGTGGGGGGGCAAAAAGCTGTGCCCCACTGGCTCCTGCACCCTGTGGCCCTGGGGACAAGCCTACGGCTATTTCGGGTTTGCCCTCTCCTTCCTCTTCCACAGTCTAGAAACTGCCAAGGCCCTAAATATAGAGACCTACAAGTCGCCAGTCTGGGCCAGTGGCCACTGGCTTGAGGAAGGAATGGTGGAAGAAGACGGGGCCAGTTCCACAGTTCTCTAGGATGGGGAGTACTGTTAGGGCACAGGTACCAGGAGATCCCCAAGGGCTGCTGTTGGGCCCAGCTCTTTACACTGGATATCCCGTCCACTCTTGACACTGTCTGCTCCAACCCTTCTGGTCCATTCTCCCAGTCGTCACTGTTCAGCCCATCTGGTTAGGTTCCTGCCGCTGAGGCTTTGCCTATCATTGGTCCCACCTATAAACATCATCATTCATTCATTCATTCACTCATTCATTCAGCCAGGCAGCACTGGGATTGCAGCAAAAACTAAGGAAGGTTCTCACCCCAAGGAACTTGTGAGCTAAGAAGCACCAGTGGGGCAGAGGGGACCCTCTGGTGGGCCAACCCCAGAAAGAAGCTGGGCTCTGAAGCACATGCGTGTTACCCAAGTGCTCAGGAGGCTGAGGCAGGAAGATCAAAAGCCTGAGACTAGGCTGAGATACAGAGCAAGAAGCAGTCTTAAAAAATAAAACAATAGTAAGACAGCGGAGGGGTTGGAGATGGCCGGCCCCATGGTTTAGAATGCTACTGCTCTTGCAGAGGGTCTGAGTTCAGTGCCCAGCACCCAGATGGGGCTTAGAACTCCAGCTCCAGGGACCCAGCATCCTCTTCTAGATTCCCCGGGCGCTTGTACTCATGTGTGCACCTACCCAAACACACCCCCCCACACACACACACGCTTAAAAAATACCTTTTTAGATAGAAAATACAACCTAACGATGTCCACGACTCCTTCGTGGGGACTGATCTTTGAGGTTCTGTTCCTGGGGTGCATTTACAGCCTGATTGCTTGAGACCTGGAATCTTACAGCTTTGGGCTGGTGTGAAAATTAGGATGCTGGAGGGCAGACTCTGGAGGAGAGTGTACTTGTGTGATCACAGGGACCACCAGAGGACCACCACGAAGTGCCACCAATATCTATGGCCTTGTATGCACCAGCCTAATGATGTCTCAGACTCAGGGAAGCTACCCCATGAGAGTTGGTGTTACACTTCCCACTTTCCAGAAGCCAGTCTGAGCAGATGTTTCCTGTTTTGTTTTGGGTTTTTTTTTGGGGGGGCGGGGTTGACCCCAGTGTCATTCCCTGCCTCAGGAACCCCTATAGACAGCTGGGAGATTGCATCTGGGAGATTGCATCTAGCTTAGAGCTAGAAGGCTGGTCTAGAATCCCCAAGTGAGGGTCTCTGGGGAGGTGGCTTATCAGTAAGGCCTTGGTCTAGAATCCCCCAGTGAGGGCCTGAAGGCATGGCTAAGCAGCAGGATTAGAATCTCTAATGACAGACAGCCTTAGAGTCCTTGCCTCACATTCAAGAGGCCTGGGTCCATCCCCAGTATCTGAAAATAAATAAATATAATAAATTGGGAAGTAGAATTAATTGCATTTCCCCTCAGCTTCTACCAGGGGAATGCGCATGTAATGTAAATGCACTTCCTTTTAATGAATGACAAACCCCTGGGATGTTCTACACACACTATTGGCCCACTGCCCTCATAATTTCATGAGCTCCACAGTATAGATACATGCAAAATCCTGGGCTTGTCTTCTCCAACCCTCTTTTCTGGGGGTCACTCACTCACTCACTCACTCAATAAACATTGGGCCCCTGTCTTGGGCCAAGTCCTATGCTGAGCAATAATCAAAGATACTCCCCGCACTGGCTGGTAGCCCTGTGGGGAGGCAGGTGATGGATAGGTGCACTCTTGCCTGGCTGGGGTGCGGAAGAGCGAAGTGTAGCAGGAGCGGTAGCCCGCCAGATCCCAGGGGACCCCTTATTCTGTCTCCGAGTCAGGAGAGGGTTTTTACAGGAGGAGGCTGCCTCGTGCAGCAGGGACAGCCTTTGATATGGAGGACAGAGGTCCTGTGAAATGCCTGGCCTTTGTTGCTAAGACTGTTATAGCATTTAGCCGAGGGGTGGGGCAGGAGCAGGGCGTGGCGGGTCCCCCCATCGTGGACCCGGAAGCCCATGGATCCCTCCCTCCTCATCCCCTCCCAGCCTCTGGGCTGCAGCCTGGAGACGGTGCCTAGGTCTGCAATATCTTCTCGGGATGCCTTCTCAGGCAGAGGGAAGGGCGCTGCCTGGGAGAAGCCCTTGCCCTTCTTCTCCTCCTCTCCCCCAAATAGGCTTCCAGAGTCAAAGCTGCCTAAGCTCCTCCCCTAGAAAGTTTCCCTCAAGCCCCACCCCCAGCAAGCCTCCCACCAGCCCCACCCGCGGAAAGCTTCCCTCTTTGGGCCCTGCTTAGATGCTCTCCCCAAGTCGCACCACTAACTTCCTCACAAGCCCCGCCCAGGTCCTAGATTTTCACAAAGCCCCGCCCCTATCCCCGCCCCCATAGTGGTTCCTCATTCATCGGGCTTGTCCCCCTCAAGCCCTCCAGCAAGGGTCCATCCTTGTGCTCTGTCCCCAGCACCTTCTCTGCCCCCACCCCCAGCCCTCTCTAGAACTTGCTTCAGCCCCGCTCATAAGCCCCGCCTCCAGCAAAGTTTTCCGCCCTAGGCCCCACCCTGTCAGTGTTCCTAGCCCCGCCCCTCAGGCCTCACCCAGCCTGGTCCCCCTGTCTAGCCAACCCTGTCCCTTGCCCTTTTGTCTTGCAGCTCAGGCAGCAGCGACCCCTACTGCATCGTGAAGGTGGACAATGAACCCATCATCAGGTACTCCTTGAATCCAGGGCTGGCTGACCTCCCTCATCCAGCCACCTGCTCCTCCTGGAGGACATGGATGAAGGTTGGGAGTCCCTAATCCCTGTACTGTCTCTGCTCTGAGCTGAGAAAGACCTACCTGCAACTCAAAGGTTATCCTTATCTACTGCCCTGTGGGCAAGCAATGTGTCACCTGACCAGTGGTTCCATCTTTGCAAACTCTGCCACCAGAGACACATAGTTGTCTCCACCCGTCTCCTGGCTAACCCTTTATCAGCCCTTGGAACTCATTTCCATGGATAGTGTGTCGTTTCTCCCGATAAGGCTCAGGCTAGGGAACTTGCTCAGGGCCTCACACCTAAGGAACTGACAAACCCAGACCGGAAGTCAAGTCTGGCTGACCCCAGAACTTTGTTGTACTCTGTCTTGGTGCCCCCCTCTTTGAGAGACTCTCACAGAGATTGTTCTGAATAAATCCATTCTTCAACCCAGAAGGGTCACTTCTTCTGGATGCCCTTTCCACCACCTCCCTGATTTGTTTTTAAATGTTATTGACATTCATTCATTTATTGTTTATTTAATGATTGAGAGAAAAATGCACCACAGCTTGTTGGCGGAGGTCAGAGAGCAATTTGCCGGAGTTGCTTCTCTTTCCACCATGTGGGTCCTAGGCTGTCAGGCTGGCATCAGGCTCTTCCACCCAAATGAGCTATCTTGCTAACTCCAACACCATGGACTGGTGTTTGCTGTCCTATCCTGTCCCCCACCCATACACCATCCTCTAAAGTTCATGACCAGAGCTACTAGGTTGCAATGCACACCTGGACAGGTGCAGCCATTGCTGGCACCTCGTACCAGTTGTCAAGCTAAGCCTAAACTCTGGCTTTCTTTAACCCATGGGAAGCATACAGGGAAAGGGACATGGTGGTTCTAATTGTCCCATACAGATAGAGAAACAGACAACATGGTATCCTCACGACCTACTTTAGAAGTAGTTGGGATGGGGCATCCCCTTGAACATCCATCTGGGCCACTGGTGACTTTAGCTCCCATGAAACCATGTGCCCTATTGAATCCCATGAGTTCATTGACAGCTCGGTTCTTTTCAAGGGGGGGTGCGCCACCTCTGTCCTACTACTCAAGACCAGCTAATGTCAACTGTGAGGTCAATTTCCCCCAATTACAATCTCATACCCTATCCAGGGTGGACTAGAAGTCACAAGACTGACAGATAGAAAGGAAACATCCTGTGCTCAACCAATGTGATTACCGGGTACCAGATGCAAAGAAGGTGGGGGTGGCATGGTCAGATGTTGACCATGGTTTTCTCCTGTAGGACAGCCACTGTGTGGAAGACCCTGTGCCCCTTCTGGGGTGAGGAGTATCAAGTGCATTTACCTCCCACGTTCCATGCGGTGGCCTTCTACGTCATGGATGAGGACGCTCTCAGGTAAGTCTGCCCTACTCTGCAGCTGGACCAGGATGTGACCATTGCTGACTGCTGGCCTCTGTGTGTCCTCTTTGCATCCAGCGTGTCCCGAGGGCCTGGGAAGAGGCAGGGTTGAGCTTGTGTATGGACTTGGTGTACACATGTGTGCGTGTGCATTGTGGCATGAGCTATGAAGTGAGCACCCAGATGTCATGAGTTTGGTGTGTTTTAGGTCTCATGGGCAGAAACATCATGTAGCGTGAGAGTCTCCACAGCCTGCACAGGAAGGAGTCCTGTGTTCTGCTCTATGGTGCCATCCTGCAACTGATGGCTTCCTGGAGGGTGGGGGCTGAGCTTGGAGCGCAGAGTTTTCTGAGATCCAGGCAAGCTGGTTCCATAGCTCAACTCTGACTCTCTCTCCACTCCTAGTCGGGATGATGTGATTGGGAAGGTCTGCCTCACAAAGGACACGCTAGCCTCTCACCCAAAAGGTAAGATACCCCACCTCTCCGATGGTCTACTTAATACCTGATTCCTACCATTCAACGTAGCCCCTGTTTTCCACTGGGTTCCTCCACCTGAGTCCCCAAACCCCAAGTGCCTGACACTACTCCAGACTCAGAGTCACTTGGATTATTTCTGGAATGCACACGTTTTTGGAGGCTTTGGCCCTGCCCTGGTCTCACTGTATAACCTCAGACACATCTTGACCTCTCTGGGCTTTTCAGATGTTTGAGCCCAGGAGCTCTTGGGTGTTTGGGCTCTGCCAGCTGAGTCTCTGACTGGTCTCATGGCTTCCTGAGGCACACACCTGTTCCTGTCTGTGAGGCTGAGGGTGGGGGGAAGGGGTGGCAGGCTCTGCTGACTCACCACGGAGCCTCCTGGCATGGCCAGGCCAGTGGCTTCTCTCAATGCAGCCTCAGACAGCCAGGTGCTCTTGGGGCACTTCCTTGCTAGTGGCTCCCTTTTAGCTCCCACACCTGGTCTTCGGATTATCACTGCAGTAGCCTGGAGGGAGCCCCCTGTTCTCATGTTTTAAGGCAGGAAAGTGGAGGATAGAAAGTTCCACAATCAGCGAGGGTCAGGAGCTTGTACTCAAACTGAGACTGATAGGGGGCCGACAGGTGGGTGTGTGCCTGTAATCCTGGCATTGGGGAGGGGAGGTGGAGCCAGGAGGATCAGGAGTGTGAGGTCATCCTCAGATACATAGTGTGAGTGAGGCCAGCCTAGGCTACATGAGACCCTGCTTCATAATGAAAGCGTGGAGGACTAGGAGTTGACTTAGTGAGGAAGAGCATTTGCTGGGAAAGCAAGAGGACCTGAGTTCAAA
>NC_048597.1:115459700-115561286 GCF_003668045.3 Cricetulus griseus
AGACTGATGGCAAGAATTTTCCTCAATGAATCCCATTTTTTGAGACAGAGTCCCCCTCACTAGACCTAAATACACAGATTCAGTGAGACAGGGTAGCTAACAAGCTCCAGAGATTCATCTACCCTCAGGGCTGGACTGCAGACATACACTGTCACACCTGTCTTCTAATGTGGGTGCTGGGGCTTCAAATTCAGGTTCTCATACTTAGCGTCTGAAGTCTGACTGCCTGGGTCATCTCCCCAGCCCCCACCAGGCCCTTCTGAAGGAGAAGGCCTGCATTCTCAAGCTCCAGAGACAACATGGAGGGAGTAGACGGCTATAACACACAAGGCCAACACCATTTTATTATCTACTGAGTCTGTCTGTTCTCAGAGTGTCAAATACAATGACGTACTAGTAAGAGAATCTAATGTGTTGAGAGGAGGGGAGATGGGGGACCAAAATACAAAGTCATCAGCCCATGAGTCACAGGTCACATGGAAACAGGAGCACAGAGAGTCCCGCATCTGAAAGGCATTAAGATGTGAAAAAGGGAAACACTAGAACCAACTGCCTGTAAACAGTGTTATTTGGCATGGCCACTGAAGAATGATTCTGTGGTGGCTTTTAAAAACAGAAAACAAACAAACAAAAACATTTTACATGAACCCAAAGATGCTTATGTGAGACAGTATGGGCATCGAGATCTTAGTCAAAAATCAGCAAATCAGCAAATCAGCAAACAGTGCTTACATTGTATAAAGACCATCTCTCCACATGCTGGCCAGACTGTGTTAATTTGCAGAAAAAAGCAGAAGAAACCTGAACTGTGTTTGCTCACAGGAGGGACAAGTGAGGAACGGAAAAATGGGAAGGTACTAAAATCCTGCCATCCAGGCACAATAGTGCAAGCCTTTACGTCCAGCTACTTACTTGGCAGGCTAAGGCAAGAGGATCATTCAACTCATGAGCAAGCTCAAGGCCAGCTTCAGCAACATAGCAAAACTCATCTCTGAAAGTACCCTATCATTGGCCATAGAATATTCCCCATCTTTGACCAATCAGCTGTACCTCATACAATGTATCCACTGGCCAGTGGGTATGGGAAGAGGGGAAGAGGAGGAGGCAGCCATGGCAGCTACAGCCATTCACAAAAGCACGCCAGCCCAACCAGACACTCCCACCAGGGGAGGGCAGGAGAACCCTAGGTCCCTGGTTAATAAGGCTGGCAGTGTACACATGAATTCAGAATCTGACATACCCAACAAGGTGGAACACACTGGAAATGTCACTGAGAAGTGTCTGAGCAACATGGGCGCCTCATACAGAAACTGCTTTCTGTTTTAAAGGGGTCCCTCCCTGGATGACCAGATGACAGGGTCCAGGGTAAAACTGATTTTTGAACCACACGGTCCATAAGCAGCATGGGGCTTCTATGGCACCTCCTGGTGCTCTGTGGCCAAGCTATATATGCCAATCCAGGAAGGGAACCTAGCGAACGTTCTCTTCATCCCCCAAGGCTATTCCAATGGCTAGGCCCAGAGAGCCCCTGCCACTCCTCAGAAGAGCTTCCGAAGACATGGCCAAGGCTCAGGGTCATCAGGGAGAGCAGATGGCTGCTGGTGTCCCCCTTTTGTGAGAACTCACATACATATAGGCCTTCCTTGTCATGGGAGGCAGAGATATGATTATTTGCTTCAGTGATTCTGAACTCTCGGATATTTTATCTCTGTTTCCAACAGGTCCTCAAGAGGTTCCTAGCGGTACAAAAGTTTCTCTTTGTGGGGACTTCAGCCTCCTAACCAAGTGAAGATGCATTTAAAAGAAGACAAACCAAAGACTACCATGTAATTCCTAGCCTTTCCGAAAGCACATGGAGCTGGGCATGATAGTGTATGTCTGTCATTCCAGCACACTGGAGGTTTGGAGACAGCCTGAGCTAAATAAGAAACCTCTCTCAAAAAACAAACAAACAACAACAAAAACAGGACAGGATATTTAAAATAAGTCTTTGTTTTGTTTTTTCAAGACAAGATTTCTCTGTGTAGCTTTGGAGCCTGTCCTGGAACTCACTCTGTAGACCAAGCTGGTCTCAAACTCACAGAGATCCTCCTGCTTCTGACTCCCGAGACAGCTTAATGGCTGTTGAGATGGCTAAGCAGGTAAAGGCATTTACAGCCAAGGCTGATAATCTGAGTTTGATCTCTAAGACCCACATAGTGGAAAGACCAACTCCTCCACGTTGTCCTGACCCCTACACACGCCATGGTGAGTGAGTGCACGGGCATACATACACAGAGTGAGAATGTAATAGAAAAACTTTAAATGAGTCTTGAGACCACCAATGATGACTTTGAAATTGCTCACCCTAAGAACATTTCTGTCTCTGTCTCTGTCTGTTTCTCTCTCTGCTATAAGAGGAATGGGCTTGCAGGGCACCCCACTTCTGCTGAGGCTCACTCAAGCCCCTGGGATCAGGCCACTGGGTGGGCCTCCTTAGACCTGCAAAGGAGTCTCCACTGCCATTGCATCCTCTTGGCAAATCAGAATCACTGCCCTGAACCGATACATCAGCAACACAGGCAAAGTGTTCTTTTTGCATTAGCTTTACCTTTTCTTTTTTCTTTTTTTTTTTTTTTTTAAGTTGTGCATGTGTAGATCAGAGAACAATTTTCAGGGTTGGTTCTCTCCTTCCACCATGTGGACTGAACTCAGGTCATAAGTACCTTTACGTCCTGAGCACCTTGCTGACTCAAACTCTACCTTTAATCCTCTTAGAGACTGCCTGTCAAACCCATCAGAATAGTGACAGCCCACAGAGGGACTTTCAGAGCTTCTGTGTATACAGAGGCAGACCTCCACGATTACTACACAGGCAGTTCTCCCATACTCAAGCTCCCATGTCTGTCTGGACTAATAGGAGGTGCTCCAGTTACAAAGGGCTCAGCCACCTAACAAAATCCTATAACCTCTCCTAGCCCACATTCAAAAATATTTGGCTGGGGATAGAAGTGTGGCTCAGCATTAGAATGTTTCCCCAGTAAGGGGTCGAAGACAAAGTCAGCAGTACATGGCCTCTCTAGATCCCCCAGTCAGGGAGTGAGAGCTTGGCTGGGTGGCAGAGCTCTGGCCTAGAATTCCCCAGGGACAGACTGGGAGCATGACTCAGCAGCAGTAGAACCCTGATCTAGAACCTTAGAGGAGCTAGGAGGTGTGGCTGAGCAGTAGAATGCTTGTCCAGTGGTATGAGGCCCTGGGTTCCATTCTCATGGCTACAAAATGAATGAATGAATGAATGAATGAATGAATGAATGAAAAGTCCTTCTAGAAGTGACATGGGGAACTTAGACTCCTCCTTCCCACAGCCTGTGGTACTGGTAGTTGTGGTCAGCTGGTGTCCCCTATCTGGAGATTAATTAAGATAATGCAGTTCAAGTTCAGGACACAGTAACCGTTACATCAAGGTTAATTTCTCCCAGGATGGGAGCTCTAGAGACTGTCAGATAAACCAGAAGCCATGCAAGCTGAGGGGACTGATGTTTAGCAGAGAAATGAGCAGGAAAGACCTACAAGACAGAAGTATGCTGGTGGGGAAAGGTGGGAAAAGTCAGGAAGAGAATCCTTCTGAAGGGAAACCGAAGTTTCTGTGAAAGGCTTCACTGGGTCCGGGCACAGGTGGGCCATGTTCATTCACTCTGGCTTACTGAGAACTGAGCTCTATGTGACAAAACAGACAACTTCAGAAACATTGGGAACCTTTTGACAGCCACCCAGGGCCATTAGTGGACAAGAAAGTACCATCTGGAGAGCAGCAGCCAGCCAGGGTTCCATGTAGAGAGGTCAAAGGGGCTGGGAGGGGCAGGCAAAGGTCAGGCAGCAGCAGTATGTGTGTCTCAGTCTAGTCAATGAGAACTATAAAAATGACCTCTGTAAATATGTGCACCCACAGGAATCAGGCTTTTCATTGTGCACAGACACAGACATGAGCAGGCACACACAGGTTCAGGATTTCTACAGAAAGCTTGATAGGAGTAAAACCTCTTGCCACAGAGAAAGATATGGGGTGACACTTTTGAGGATTAGGGAGGCCCTCCAGGGCCATGCTGTTGCACACTTGGGTTGTGTATGCATGTGTATATATGTATATGCGTGTGAAGGTCTAATGTCAACTGTGGGTAGTGTTCTCCAGGTACTGTCCCCTCCCCCACCTTTTTGAGCAGGCTCTCTTAGTGGCCCAGAATTCACCAATTAGGCAAGACCCGCAGCCAATGAACCCTGGGACACTCCTCTACCTGCCCAAAATAATGAGTATGTTTCACCACAACCAGTTCTTTTTAACATGGGCTCTGATGATCAAACTGGAAACCTTAACACTTTAATGACCAGCCCTGTATCTGTACATTTTTTACTAACATTTAAAAAGCAAACATTTATGTATTAAAAAAGTACACTTTGCCCCATCCTAAGGACGGTTTGAAAGCACTGACAAGCACCTAGGAGTGCCTCACTCACAGTATGGCGCTGATCCCCAGTAAAGGAGAGCATGACAATTCCCCATGGAGCACAGACAGACGGCAGCCTTCACTTTAGGCAGAACCATTCAGGAACCCCGCGTAAATATTAACATTCCTACCTACTTCAGATGACTTTAATTCAAGAAACAGGTATGACCTATCTCCAAATGCTTTCTGAGGCAGGGGCCTTTTGTTACTGGGTTCCTCAACACAGACTTCTGGCCCATAGTTACAGCTCTGGTCTCCTATTCCGTGATGTCAGACACAGGTCAGAGTGGGCACCCCTATGTGCAAGTCACAGCGCTACAGAATCAGGCTGGCTGCCAGTGGACCCTAAGGAAATCTGGTAGTGGTAAAGACAGTGTAGTTCGAAAGAGAGAACCAAACCAGAACAGCTTTGCCAATATCCACCTGTCCCAGGAAACCCTTGGATTCTACAGGTGGGTAGGGACTTTGCTGGCGATCAACATGGAGCAATGGAGGACAGAGGACAAATGGAGCTGAGTCAGGGTGCCTGGGAGGGACCACAGAGCAGAGCTAGGAAGTCTCAAGGGCCAGCCCAGGCCATACAGAAAAACCCTGTCACATCAAAGAGAGGCGGAAAGGGTGAAGAGGTGGCTTAGCAGCTCTTCCAGACAACCTGAATTTGATTCCCAGGGCCCACATCAGATGGCTCACAACTGCCTCTAACTCCAGTTCCAAGGGATTCAACATCCTCTCCCATCTCCCCTGGGTACCCACCACCCACTCACCCACCGAACAGGGAGGGGGCAGAGAATACAGAAATAAAAATAAAACTTTTAAGAAAAAAAAAAAGGCCGGGCGTTGGTGGCACACGCCTTTAATCCCAGCACTCGGGAGGCAGAGGCAGGCGGATCTCTGTGAGTTCGAGACCAGCCTGGTCTACAAAGAGAGTTCCAGGCCAGCCAAGATTGTTACACAGAGAAACCCTGTGGAGGGTTTTGCTGTGATGCAAAAGCAAAAACAAAACAAAAACAAAACAAGAAAATTCCTCATAATCTGACAACACACAGTAGCTGGGTTTATACATTATTTACCTTATATGGAGGACATTCCCTGCTCCTCAGCAAACCCACAGTAAGTAAGAAAAGACAATGTAGGCTGTCTAGATGTCTCAGTGGTTAAAGGCACTTGCGGTCAAGCCTGATGACCTGATTGATCCCCAGGTCTTACAATAGAGAACTAACCCCACAAAGTTGTCCTTGAACCTTTGAATGTATGCCATGGAACATAGACAGACATACACAGTACACTAACACAATAGGTAAATGTAGGAAATGGAATTTTTTAACTTCAGAAAAAGGTAATTTGTCAACTCCAAGTGCCTTGTAAAAAAGGGCACTCAACTTCAGCTTCAAAGCCAGTCTGAATGCAGACACCTAGTACCTGCTAGTGGCCTTCAGCAAGCCACCTCACCTACAGAATGGCACAGTGCCCTGAAGCTCCTCCTAGAGAAGAATGGAAAGGTCCAGTGAGACACTCAATAGCCCAAGAGGTGTTCTGTGTGGCTGTCACACCTGCTCCCCAGGGTCCCCCAGATATTTGCAGTGCAGCAACAAACCCCAAACTTAATAAAGTGGTTCTGCATGCTTGAGGCCGGGGAGAGAGTTCAGTTGGTTAAGTGTTAGCTGCATGTGACCATTAGTACTGTCAACTTGACAAAAGAGGCCTAGGAGATGGGCCTCTCAGTATGCCTGTGTGGGACATCTTGATTGCATTATCGGTGCTGGAGAAGCTAGCGCTGTTCCTGGCTGGGATCCTGGACTGGACAAATCAAGAGAAAGCTGAGCAGCACATGCATTCATTCATCAAGCTCTGGTTCTCCCTATGGAAGTGATGAGACTGGCTGCTTCAAGTTCCTGTTGTCTTGACTTCCAGTGATATTGGACTATACCTGGGACTGTGAGCTAAAATAAACCCTCCCTTTAAGTTGTATTTACAAGGGTATTTATCACAGCAATAGAAAAAGAAACTAAGACACCATGCAAGCATGAGTCCTTAGATCTGCTCCCAGAACCCGTGTTTTTTTTTAAAAAGCTGGTCGTGGTGGCATGTGCTTGCAGTTCCATACACTGGCCAGGTAGGGTGTGGCAGACTCCTGGGGCTAGCCAGCCTAGCCTACTCTGTAACCCTTTCTGTGAATCTTTGGAGACTTTGAAATCTCAATAGAAACCCAAGATTTGGAAGGTTTTAGTTTTGCTTTTCGCCACATCACAACCCCCACCCCCCAGTGCAAAAAATAAAAACTGCATCTGCATCTGACAAGCCTTGCACCACATACAATACCTGCTAGACTCTCAGACAGTGAGACGTGAAAGACAGCATCCAGGGTGAATAATGAAGTATACAGCACATTAGACAGCCGGCGCTCTAAGAATCAGCATCAGGCAGGGAGGGAAGGCAGCCCTTTCAATCTGCACAGAAGGGGCACCGCCTTACAGGTCAACTGGACAGCATGAATTGCCTGGTACAGGACAATTTCTGAAATGCCCATTTCACACACTGTGTTCTCTGGGCACACACGCAATAGCCTGCTTCTGTGTGCAGAGACTTTTGGCTCCAAACTGGGGTCATCTTCCTCTTCTTTTCTCTCAGCTGCCCACAGGACTCCTCCTGCCCCTCACCATGCCACCCAAGGCTGGATCTTGATGTCTGATGATCTCTGGTGTGAACATCAATTAGTTACTCCCTAGATTGTCTTGTACCCTAGCTAAATAAAAAGGAAATGTGCCCCTTCCCTCACCTCTGGCTGGGTCTGGTTGTACTTTGCTTCCTGTGTCCCCCATACCACAACATCCCCCCCCCCCCAAGCAGGGCCCAACCTAGAAAACATGGTCTTGTGGACATTGCCACACTCGTGGGCCTTGAGATGAACCTGGGGGAAAAGCAGCCACAAGAGCTTCATTACTTTGGTCTCTGATAAGAAAACAGATCCGGGCTGGAGAGATGGCTCAGAGGTCAAGAGCACCAACTGCTCTTCCAGAGGTCCTGAGTTCAATTCCCAGCAACCACATGGTGGCTCCCAACCATCCATTATGAGATCTGGTGCCCTCTTCTGGTGTGCAGATATACACGGAAGCAGAATGCTGTATACATAATAAGTAAATAAACTCAAAAAAAAAAAAAAAAAAAAAAAAAACAGATCCTATACATATTCAACCCGTTACCGCTAACAACTGCCTGGGAGATCTTCCTCCAGGCTCCGCCACTTGGACCATTCAGAGTTCTTTTTATACTCAGAATATATTCTGAGACAAATTTGATACATTATTCACTTAGTCACTGATATGACACACTGCCCACCTAGATGACACGGTGCACTCCAGTGTACTTTAAAAGATCAATGGAGGGCTAAGGATGTAGCTCGGTTGGTAGAGTGCCTGCCTACCATGTGGTTCACAGCTGTAATCTCAGTACTGAAGAGGCTGAAGCGGGAGGAAAAGTGGTTAGATGCCAGGCTGGGCTACATAGTGAGAGACTTGTTTTGTTTCTTAAATAAGAGGGCCAGGGGGATAGCTGATCTGTCATGGGCGTCACCCGCAGAGCCTGTGAACCTGCATTCAATCCCCAGGATCCACACGGTGGAAGGAGAGAATTGATTCCACATGAATGAGCTCACTCAGTCAGCCTGCCCAGTGCTCCAGCAAAGCAAAGACATAGACCCAAACTTCTGCAGAACAGAGACAGGTCTGAAAGCTCTTCAGAAAGCTGATCCAACAGCATGTTAACTGGGTTCAAGGACTGAAACTGAGGAAGGCAGGCAGCTGAAATATCTAAACTGCAGCTCCCAACAGGTGCACAGATAGAAATTAAATCAAGACCTCAGTTTCTCTTGGCTGGGGATGTGCCTAATATGCACAAAGCCTTGAGTTCAGCCTCCAGTACTACACAAAATGAGCATGGGAGGATCAGAAGTTCAAGGTCATCTTCAGCTATATAAGGAGTTTGATGCCAGCCTGGGACCTATGGGGCCCTGTTTCAGAAATAACACAACACTGCTTTGTCTTCTTAGTCACAATAACCACACGTCAAGGATGAGAAGTCATACATGAGGAGGGTAACATAGAAACTGTTGGTTCTGTCAGTCCAGAAAATTCTGTGGACAGTGTTGGTTTTCTGGCCTTCCTGGTTCTGAGGGTCATGACAGAACCTGGTACAGGTTATCTAGCACATATGAAGCCCTAGGTTCAATCCCCAACACTGGGAATGGTGGTATGTAACCATAATCCTAGCAGACACGGGTGCCCATTTTGTGGGCAGGAAACTGAGGGCCAGGTGGGTGTACAGCATTGTCCAGATACCACCAGGAAGAAAGGACTGGTATATGTTTGTTGCCCAACTTGTGTCTATGAGAAACCCTCCCTGCCTCTTCCCCATGCTCAGACCCAACACACCTCCCCTTTTCCGGGAAACAAGGATGGGTGAGCAGGTCATCTTTGAGAAAATGAGACAGGCAGAGGGAAGCCATTGTGTTTTAATCTCAAAATAATCACACCACTGCCAAGAGGAATAACCCTGATCTCATCTAGGCTGGTAGAAATGTTTTTCTCCTAAAGTATTTGTTTCAGAAATAAGCCTTTAATTTGAACACTTTGGGAGCCAACATTTCTGTCTGTTGAAAATATTTATCTCCATTGTTTGGCAGGAATCAATTTGTTAGGGCATCAGCCACTCTGGCAAAGGTTCCCTGCTACTTCCCTGGGAAAGCGCTGGCGGCTAAGCTGCCTTGCAGCGCTCTCTCTCTCTCTCTCTCTCTCTCTCTCTCTCTCTCTCTCTCTCTCTCTCTCTCTCACGCTGCCCTGCCACAAACATCTGTCAACATAGACCCAGACTGTGAATCAAAAAATATAAAATAAAATAAAAAGGAGCCACCTGAGGCATGCATGCCAGGACAGATAGGTTTTGGAGGTCTCTGGAACAAGCTTGCTGAGCAACTGGCGGCTGATCATTTTCAGGCTCTGAACAGGCTGTCTGTATTCCTTATTCATCAAGCAGCAGAATACTCGGGAGTCTGTTTTCTCACATAGCCCCATTCTCTTAAAATAAAAATTGTATATGCTTATATCTGTGGGTACATGAGTGTGCTTGTACGGTGGAAGAAAGCCTGAGTATTAGCCTTCACTGTAGTTCCCAAAGCTGTCAACCTTGTTTTGTGAGACAGGGTCTCTCAGAAGCCTAGAGTTCCTCTGGTAGGATAGGCTGGCTGGCCAGTGCACCTCAAGGAACTGCCTGTTCCTGTAGCCCTAGGATTGCAAGTACATATCATCATGCCCAGCTTCTTTAAAAACAAAACAAAATATGGATTATGGAAGTTGAAATGGGGTCCTCATGCTTTTTTCTCTTCCCAACCCATATAGCCTCATTTATTGGGAAGCTAGACAGAACCCACACAAGGCATTAGTAAAATACAGAAAGCAAGCAGGTATCTTGGGCTCAAGGCAGCCCTGGCGCCATCCCGGAGCTGGTTCCTCCTTTGGATGAGAATTTAGGCATTTCCCTGAGACCTGTAAGCTTCTGTTTTCTCTCCTGTAAAAACATACAACTGAGTGGACCCCACAGAGTGGCTAGAAAACTATATGACACAAAAAGAAGACAAACCTTGCATTACGGTACACATTTGTCTCCTAGCACTTAGAAAGCTGATGCAGGGGGATCAAAGCAAGTCCAAGGCCAGCCTGGACTAGGGTACCAAATGCCAAGCCATTCAGGTCTACACAAAGAGCAAGATCTTGTCTCAAAAAGCAAATCAATAGATGACTGTAATCCCAACTCTCAGGAGACTGAAGCAAGAGGGTCAGCAGTTCTAGGCCAGGCCTGACATAGAAACTTCAGGATAGTCAGAGCTCCATAGCAAGACTCTGTCTCACAAAACAAAAGGCAGGCAGGATAATTGTAATTCCAAAGCCAGTGTGAACACACCAGCAGAAACTAGAGGAGGAAGATGGAGTGAAAGTTTAGGAACTAAATAACTTGCTGTACACTCACAAGGTCCTGGGTTTGCTTTCCAGCACTGCAAAAAAAGCAAAAGGAGAAAAAGTCAAAACAGTCGAAAGAGTTGCAGGAGAGGGGGTGCTTAAGAGACGGGTTGTGAAAGTTAAGAGCCATTGCAGTTACAGGTGAAGTGCTAATAACTTCATTTTGAAACTGTTGGAGAGCGCGTGAGAGAGAGAGAGAGAGTGTGTGTGTGTGTGTGTGTGTGTGTGTGTGTGTGTGTGTGTGTGTGTGTTTTGAATCACAGCTGTGCCTTGCACCACAACCCTACCTGTAGCTGTATTCCCTTCTCACATTTTAATTAGCAAATAAAAACTCTGAAAGGCTCTCAAGATATTTTTGCCTGGAGTTAAAAGTCAAAGTGAAAAAACGGCTCCCAGGAAAAGCCAAACTCGAGAAGACATCTATCAACCAATCACCCGAGTTCTTGGGGAACTTAGATTCAGTCAAGATGTGCCACCTCTGAACCATTTGAACCATCTTTGGCTTTTATTTTTGTGGTTAATTTTCAAGATTTTCAGGACTATGTTTAGCAAGCAACCTTATCCTGCCCTTGGGTGAGAGCTACTGTCAGTCAGGTGGCCCCCAAGAGTAGCTCGCACAAAGCTGGGTCACAAATGATTCCTGCCTTGTCATGTAGCCTGTGTGTTGGGAACCAATAGGATAGGCTACATAGTAGGCCCTGGTGCCTAGAGCAGAGAAGTAGGCTTAAGGGGCCATTTTAATCCTCAGTGAGAATTCCTGATAGCCAGGTTAAACACGTGCCTGGAAGTCCACAAGGACACAACTCTGTTTATCAGCTGCACCCCAGCTTGTCCAAAAGTTGGAGGGCCTAGCTACAACCACACAAAGCTAGCTAATGAGCCACTGCAACTGTCTGAACTTGCCTAAACACAGAGATGGCAATTAACAAGCACAATTACTACACACTCTTGCAGCCACGGGGGGGGGGGGGGGGGGGTCCGTCCTGATACTGATTCAGTCATAGCCCAGCGCTACTCCCATCAGAGGTGACCCCACATCCTAGGTGTCTCTTCTATAGCCCATTACCAAACAAAGCTCCTTGAGACAGGAAATCATATTCACTGAAATTTGCTCTTGGATTAGGGTTGTGGCTCAGGTGGCAGAGTGTTTGCATGAAACCCTGAGTGCATTCCTAGGACTTCATAAACCAGGTGTGGTGATGCATACCTCAAATCACCACACTGGGGAAGTGGAGACAGGAAGATCAGGAGTTAAGACATCCTCAGCTACATGGTGAGTGATTGGAGGCCAGCCTGTGCTACAGGACCCTGCCTTGAAACAAACAACAACAACAAAAGACAAAAAGCCTTTCAGCAGGAGCTAACTGCCAGGTATGTTCCTAGCAGATCCCACTTCTAAGAGAGGTCTGTCTGCTAACAGACCTGTATACCTGAGTAACACTTACAGCATGTGATTACCAACAGCAATATCTTGGTCTGTTCCGTAGGAAGGTCTGAATTGGGGGTATCTAATGGGACTGTCAAGGGCCCATGTGAACCCTACAAACAGGAAAAGGTTGTGTTGGTTTCAGAGGCAGCTGCATAAAGTTTACAAAGACATGTGGATGTGAAGAGGGGATTGCATGAGTTCAGAGCATCACGAGGGAAGGATAGCCCGTGACATTCTTGGGCTATCCTTCCCTCCTCTCTTCCTACCTCACTCAAGAGGTGACCTATTTGCTGCTGGACTCCCTGCAGGGAACCAAGGGCTCTCACAACACTCAAAATACCTACAAGGATTGGACATCTCTCAGGAAGAAAGGTACCAACCAAGACCAGCTTTGAGTGGGGTGGACATAGGACTTCCGCTAAGAGTGAGTGGAGAAAGTGTTTCCCATTAAAGATCAGAGAAGACAGGAAAATAGCAAAGGAAACAAAGTGGCTAGCTGCAGCACTAAGAACGGGAAAGAGGGAAGATTCCAGAAGGCAGGGGTAATAAAAATAGCTGCTATGTCAGTTTACTGACTCATCTTTTACGTCCCTTGTGGTTTTTAATCCCCGTGAAAACTGAACACAATGCTGTTTGCCTGCTCTACCACTGTGCAAGCTGACATTCACAGGTACAGCCTGCTGACAAGAGCACAGCAAGACCTTACCAGCACAGAGGCCACCACTTCTACTGTCTTGACCCTCTTGGGCTGCCAGTGGGTCCCAGGTTGCATGGGCCTACCATTTTAAATCCTGGGGCTGTATCTGTCCTGTGACATTGGTGAGGTCTATCTGTGTCCCCCAGCGCTCTCTCCCTCCCTCCTTCCCTCCCTCTCCCTCTCCCTCTCTCTCTGCTCCCTCCTCTTCTTCCCTCCCACCAGGGGGACCACCATAGCCAGGTCTGCTTTCCACTTGTTTTTTCAAATGTAAAAGAACTCTCCAATATATTCAAAATATGCTTAGAATTATTTATCATTATCCATTCATATATATCCATCTTACCAGGCTTGCTTTTAAACAAGAAGGTGCTTGGGGTCTTTGGTACCATTTTTGATAATGAACTTCTGGGTCACACTGAGAAAGGCAGAAGGTAGATACTCTGTGGTCCCAAAACTTGGGAGGGAGAGGCCAGATTGTGAAATCGTGTTCAGCCTAGGTTACAAACAAAGACCTTGTCTCAAGAAACAAAAGATAAGCTAGATATGGTGGAGCACACCTGTATTCCAGCACTTTAGAGGTGGAGGCAGACAGGCCAGGAGTTCAAGATAGCTTCAGGTACACTGAGTCCAAGGCCAGCCTGGGCTATATGAGACCATGTTTCAAAAACAAATAAGAATGGTTTAAAAAATAAAGTGACGCCAACAAACAACAACAAAACTCACAGTAATATAAAATAGAGGGAAGAAGCTGCAGCTCAAGAAGGCTGGGGATGACTAGAGGTCAAAGGCAGGGGAATGGGATATATAATTTAAACTTTGAGTGTGTGTGTGTGTGTGTGTGTGTGTGTGTGTATGCACACGCGTGCATACTATTCTATAACTCGACACCTTATCATTCATTTATTTTTAAGTTATTTATTTTATGTGCATACATATGTGTGGCGCATGTATTAGACATGCCTGAGAAAGTCAGAAAACTACTTTCAAGAGTTTGGTTTTTGCCCTTCTACCATGTGAAACCCAGGGAGTGAGCTCAGCCCTTCCACCTTGCTTTTTGAGTTAGGTTTCTCACTGGAGAGCTCATGAACTGGCTGGGCTGGCTACCTGGATCCACCTCCCCTGGTGCTGTAATCCCATGCCCAGCATGGGATCCAAACACTTGGGTTTTTATTTATGCTTACACTATAAGCACTTCCCTCTTAATCTTGATGAGAGGCAGCAGCCACAAAGTACAACTCACAGTGACATCAGGCTCCAGGAAGGGGCAGGACCAAGCACAGTCTCTAGCAGAATCTTGAATCAGCTTCAGGGAATAAAGTTAATACAGGAAGTGGCCCCCATACGAACAAATAGGATGCAGTGAAATGGAATTATGAGCCTGGCACTGAACAGTGGTGGGAACTTCCCATCCCTTTGGCTGCCAGCTTTCGTTCTGGTCCCTTCCTTGCCTAAAATGTTTCTGGGGCTCCCAGAGCCAGTCGGCAGCTGACCTGTCAAATCTGACTTCTGAAATAAAAATGAAAAGGCCAAGTGGCAGCCGTAACATGGAATTTCCTTGTTTTTATTAGTTTAAGGCTCTTAAAGAGTAACTTTTACATTGGGGAAAACTTCTCAAATACGCACTACTTGAAACTCAGCTCTGGTTACCTCTCACATGTTTCCAATCAGTCCCCTTGCCAAGTCCACTAGTTATCAAAGCACATTTGTGGTTTAGAGCAGGGGTGCTCCCCCCACTAGCAGTGCATCTGCTTTTCCTGCTGTGACCTCATCCCCTGAGTCCCTGACCCCGGGGGCTGCCAGAGAGGCTTTATCCATTGAACAGGGTGAGCTACTGTTCCTCCCAGGTAGGCGTGACAGAGAAGGGAGGGCTCTGTGATTCACCTCAATACTGTTGCCACAGCCACCCTACGTAAGAATCTGGGGCTTTTAAAACAAACAAAACAAACAAACAAACAAACAAATAAATAAATACTATTGATAGAGCCAGGCATGGTAAAAAAAATACATGGAATCACAGCACTTGAGAAGTGGAAGCAGAAAGATCACAAGTTCAAGGACAGCCTGAGAAAGTTGGTGTGATCTTAATGACAGAGAAAGGGTCAGAGGTACAGCTCAGTGAGAGTACCTGCCTAGCAAGTGGGAACACCTAGGCCCAGAACTTAAGGGCTAGGATGATGGCTTAGCTGGTATAGCACTTACCTTCCAAGTTTGAGGACCTGAGTTCAGATCTGCAACCATGTAAAATGCCAGGCACTATAATAGCACACACCCAGTACTAAGAGATGGGAGGCAAAGACAGGTGGATCTTTGAAAGCTCCTGGCCCACCTGGTGAAAATCCAGGACAGTGAGACACTCTATTCAAACTAAAGGTGGAAGGACCTCAGGAACAACACCTAAGGTTGTCTCTGACCTCTACATGTGGGTATGTATTTGCTCTCACAGGAGAGCACAGGCGTGCACACACACAAGTTCAACACTTCTAGCCTTAGGGGAAGGTACAGAACAGAGGTGGGTGGTGCTGGCTGAAAGAAGGCGCCTTTGAGACATGACTGTACTGTTTGGTGATGCTCAGGGCTAATGAACTATGAGCTGTAAAAGGTATGGATTATGATGAGTGTTCTAGATTGAGAAACGGGGCCTGTTAAGTTTCTGGTTCACACCAGAATTTATGTTTTCCCCATCAAGACAAAAATAGTACACAGATCCTCTAAAACAAATAGGAAAACTTCAAATTGAGTTTGTTAGGGATAGACAGGCTCCAAATTTCCCAGAAGGAGAAAAAAATATTTTTAATCAAGCTGATTTTTTTCATTTGAAACCTGTTAATTCCATGACTGAGAATTCATCAAGTTTCAGACTAGAATTAATTTTAGCAACTGCTTTATACCAAAAATACTAGTAGCTGTGGCTGTGTAGTTGGCCTTGCTTCACACACTGTCACAGTGACATCTGAGTGTGTTGTCCCTCTAGACATATAGATAGAGCTGACAAAGACAGTTCTGAAGAGGCTTCCTGGTCCCAAGAAATGGAGCTGTCAGAAATGAAAACCACAGCGATAATCTGTTTCCAGGCCTTCTCGCATTTGTTCCCCTCTTAGGACAAGACAAGACTGTAATCCTGTCCCACCACTGGCCCTCCATTATGATGGTGGTAAGATGCTTGCTGTGTGTGGAAACTGTCCTCGCTGTGTCTGCTGCTTCTTTATCCCACACCTGATCCCTTGCTTCTTGCATCTCAGACTCCACCCAAGGATAACTTAACCTACTGCCTGTAAGCTCACAATTTGTGATTTGGACTCAACTTGGCTAGTCTGATGATAAGAAAATTCAACCTCATTAGTCCGTCCCCTTATGCTCTGTCACATCAGCTTCTGGCCTCCACATACATGTGCCCACATATCCATGCACACCCACACTCACACAAAAACATACATCTACTACCCCCACACACACACACACACATACACATACACATACAAAATGACTATCACTAAAGAAAGCTCCTGGGAATTTGAGGGAACAGCAAAAGTTTAAACAGTTTTGTGTTTGATTCTGCAAAGCTCAGGCACTCTGTTCATTAAAACCTAGGCAGTAATTCATGTCTACAGATTTGAATGAAATTCTCATCACACCTTGCCTAACTTTCTAAGGAATTACAATAGTGCTATAATTGTGAGGTGATTTAAAAAAAAAAAAAAAAAGCCACACGTACAACTGTGCATCAGCCATGTCCTAGCGGGTGGCACAGCAGCCCCTATATTACTTTTGAGGTGCTAGCATCATTGCTGTGGCACTACAACAGCATGGGCTCCAGAGCAGAGAGTTTGCCAGTTATTCACAAAATCTCCAAAGCATTCCTGATCCTGCTTGAATATATATTTCTCACAGTACCAAAACTTTTAAATATCTACAAGAAGATTTCATTTTTATAGGCAATAAACATTAAATCTAAAGGACTGGAACATAAAAAGTGCTTTAATACCATATAAATCACCTTTCCTGAGACAGACTAAATCTCCGAAGGTTTTAAGGACTGCTATATAAATTTTTATGGCAAATTATCTACATAGAAATTATCTGCATGGGATGCACTTTCACTTTCCCTGCTCATTTGCATATTGCTGACAATCTTTGCCATCACGATGGCCAATCCAGTCTGAGAGATTCAGAAGACAGAAAAGGCCAGAATCTACTTTGAATGCATGATTTCTTCCCATCACTGACACAAGTTGGGTCCACATGTCCCCCTACAAGTTCTTGGGCACAGAAGATGAAAAGGACAGCCACCCTGGTTAAGTGATGAAGCATAGGTGACAGAGGAGCTTCCCCAGTGTGTACAAAGCCCTGACTTCCATCCCCAGAGCTGCATAGATGTGGCCTGGTGGCACAGGCCTATGATCCCAGCACTTGGCAGGTGGAAGCAGGAGAACGGAAAAGTTCAAGGTGCTCTCCAGTATATAAGGAGTTCAAAGCCAGCTTGGGCTACATGGGATCCTGTCTCAAAAACAAAAAGGAAGGAAAGGAGAAAGATGGGAAGAAAAGAGGGAGAGAGAGTTCTGCAAGGTGGGGTGACAGACCAGACCCCAAACATGCCTCTCACTGAGTGAGCTTCTCTTGGCCCACTGGCCATCCAGCCTAATTGTGAAGCCCAGGGACTAATGTTTCCAGAACTTTCCATCTGTACAACTCTAGAACTGGTACATCCAGAGTGTGCATGAGGCAAATATTTCACATGATTTTGTTTTCTGTGGGTTAAAATATACAAAGGAATCCCAGTGAGATCATAAATTAGAACAGTTCTATCAGAAGGTAAAAATGTGACGTTAATCAGCATTTTATGATATTAGCAAGTTATAAAATTTACAGCCTGTCTGAAGAATACAAGGAGAGCAAGCAGATTTTTAGTTCCGTATTCAAGCTATTTTCTAGTCACAGAACAAGGGAAACTAGCAAGCGTGTCCACTTTCAGGCCTGCGATTAATCTTCGCCAGCTGTGAGAGGCAGGTGACAGAAAAGGGCCTGGGACTGCTCTCCCCGCTGGCTTTATTCACATAATAAATATTAAAGTTAATCTTTGTTTCTTTCATCTAAGGATCATTTTAGGCCTTTTAATGGTCTAAAATTTAAACACACCTCTCCTTCATTTTCGTGCAGGACATAATTAAACAAAAATAGACTTAGCATCAAAAAATTCTGCACAGAAACATAAGAAAAGGGAGAGATATTTTGGCAAAGGAGCACCAATTTTAAGTGACTGTAGTTTGGATATCTGATCATTAACAACAGGCTGATGGGAAGGGAAAGTGCATTTTAACAACATTTTTCAATTAAATAGTCATACTCTTAAAAAAAAACAAACTCCATAGATTTTTAGTAATGATGAGCCCATGTCCTCTGGCTCATTACAAAACTTTCTTGTTGAAGTGGCAATTTCTGTCCTGGACATGTAAATGAGAGTAATTAGAAGCCCACAGTAAATTCTGGAAAATGGAACAACCAGAAGACAGTGGGATAGGGTGCCAGAAACACTCTGTTTTGCAAATGAAGGAGGTAACATTTTCTCTCCAGATTAAAAGACACTTGATGCCAACTAACAGCAGCTTGTGTAATCTTATTTAAAATGTGCTAAAGCATTACACCACTTCACCAAATGGGAGGGAACAGAGTGATACCAAGCCTAAAATTAAAAGAACCAGGCCAGCAAAGCTCATCTAGATCCTGCTTTCTTTCTTTCTCTCTTTCTTTCTTCCCTTTCTTCATTCCTTTGCTTTTTCAGAGACAATGATCCAATGTAGCCCAGCTTGGCTTCACTGTGTGGCTAGAGATGACCTTGAACCTCTGATCTCCAGCTTCCCCTCCACAACACTAGGATCACAACTGAGCGCCACTATGCATGGCTACCAAGCATTTTTAAAGGAACAATATTTCTTTGGATTTAGAAGACTATTGTTCCCAAATTTGTGTTTTATTCCTACAACTCTAAATTTGGAATTCCAATGCTAGCATCTCCATGAAGATCTCCCTATTCTCCCATTGATCCTTAGCTTGCAATGTCACACCCTGGTACCTCGGGGTGGATCACTAGTGTGTCCTGAGGCCAGCATGGACACAGCTATGAGAGGGTAAGGGATGCCTTATTTAGCTTTGGAGTCCCCACTGCACCTGGTACAGGTGTGAGGAGTATTGTTATTGCAGAGGCAAATCCAGGGCCAGACCTCAAACAGCTGACTTCCTTAAACTAGATAGAGTTCCAGATGCAGTGATGGAGGGCTCAGCAGTAAAATACTTGGAATGCCCAGCGAGGGACTTGGAGTGTAGCTTAGAGTTAGGACACTGTCAAGTCCTTAAATTTAATCCTGAGAACCAGAAAGGGGTGAGGGAGGAATCAAAACTACCAGATGCAATGATTAAAGAAAACATTTTTGGTTTTTATATATCTAGTGATAAAACATCTCTGAAAACAAAATTGCAGAATTAATATGACTCTGAAAGATTCCATCAGAGACAAGTGTTTTGAATGTAATACAATAATAATATTCCTCTCTCAAAAATAAAATTCTACCAAATGATCTAACACTAAATAAGAAATAAGACATCTTACTTAAGTGACAAAAGAAGAGTTAAAAATAAGAATCAAGCAACAGCCTAAACAATGTCAAGCCACACTTCAGAAATAAAAGACCTCATGTGAGCACATCCAGTGAGAAGTGGAGGACTAAAAGCCACCTCCACAAAAGGGCTCACGGTTAGCCTGTACAATCTGTTAAGTAACCAAAGAGTAAATAATAGAACAAACACAATTCAGAAAACATCAAGATAGGTCTGTATTCCAGCAGTGAATGGAAATCCTCATGTTAGAAATGAACTATTTATAGGACAAGCTCTACATACATTTTATAAAAAAGAGGGTCATGTCACCACTGCGTCTAAAGCCAACTCATGAACACAGTAGCTAAAACAATAAGGCAAAGCTCCCAGGGCTGGGTATGAGAAACATCCATTTGAGATGTTGGTCAAGGGAGTCCAAACAAAAAATTAAGGTATGCCCCGGAGCAATGCAGGGCCAGGATCCTGGCCATTTGCTAACACCTACCAGAAAAATGGAGGGAAGGGGGAATGGGAGGTGAGGAGAACCCTTTCTGAGGATGAGTTCTGCCCCGTGTTCTCAAAGCTGGGTTCTCCATACACCCTGGGAACAGAGCCCTGCATCCTGGCTGGGACAGTCTTGTTTTGTTACCCCAGCAGAGGTCTAAGGGTGCTGTGGTGAGTTGACAGCCTCCCATGTCCCCACTCTTGGGATGGGTGGACACTTCGAACTTTTGAGTTACTCACCAAAGCACTTTCTAGGACATCCATCCAAGTGGCCTCACTCAGTTTCTAGCCACTGGCCTTCTCTCTGTGTCTTTGGGGACAGCAAGCCTCACACCAGCAGCAACGGTGCAGGACACTCACACATCTCTGCTACAAAACCTTCAGCCCAAGCACAAGACAGACACACCCAGAGTTCTGCAACACACCAGGAGAAGAGCGCTTCTTCAGCTTATAGGCAGCCAGCCTCAAGCCCAGATTTGCAAGTCTCCAGTTTTTGTGTTTATTTCTTTCCTGAGAAATAACTTCGGATACAATGCAGACGTGCTAGGTGTGTAGGAAAAAAGCACCACTTCACTTTTGGTGTGTCTTAGGAGCCTTTCAATGGTGTTCAACTTTACGATACTGTGACACAATGTTGCAATCTGCACATACCTCATGATTTTTGTTTTGTCTTATTTTTCATATATCCTTGGTTAGTCTAGAATAACTCATACAGATCGGCCTGCCTCTGCTTCCCAAGTGCTGAAATTAAAGGTGTGCGCCACCAAGCCTGGGTTCTCATGATGTTTCAAGTTTATGATTCTGTGCTGGGATCCATTCACATCTATCCTTGGCTGCATGTGGCTGTGGGCTAGACATAGATTTAAAGTTTAAAGCTTAACAGAACTAAAAGCTGAAGGATTGGGGCAACATAACCCCACCCATATCCTGCAGACAACATACCAGGCCAGGGCTCCGACCTTATCCCACACAACTTATGTTCTAGGGCCCAACTGTCTTGCCTGAGCCATCTTGGGACAATGGTGTCTGTTCTACATGCTGAATAGACATGGCAAGGTGGGAAGTACACTGTGGCTAAGAGTGGAGACAATTCTATCTTTTACCATGAAGCATATGCCCATCATCAAGAGTCAAGTTTAAATCTGAGCAACCCAGAAAATGTGGCGAGCTCTCAAGTATATCCATATCACAGTGAAGCCAATGTGCTCCCAGCTAATGAGAGGACACAGCAGGTGGTCAATCACAGATGCCTCCTCTGAGGGCCAGGGCCACTGATCCTCTCTGCAACTGTGGCAACAGATGTAGGCAGGAGACCCACTCCAGCTATGGTGCCATCCAACTCCAAAGGTTGTCTGGGTCTCCAGTGGGTCTGCCATGACCCAAAAGTCACACTCATCTTGGCTGGAACACAACAGAGGGGGCATCTGGGTACTCATCTCACTGTATCTCTGGAAGGGGGAATCTTCCCAGTCTTCACTGGATATCCTTGCCTGGAAGTTTCCAAAGTTCTTAGTGAACCTGAAGATCCTCCAGGCCCCCAGCCAAAGGAAACAGCCTTCAATACACTGACCACACAGAAGGCTGGCATGCAAAAATAACTCAATGAGGCTGAGGAGACTGCTCAGAGGGCAAAGCACTTATGACACAAATGTAAGGATGGAGCTCAGATTCCCCAGAAGCCATGTAAATGCCAGGCATGTGTGGTGGCCCACCTGTAATCCTAGCATGTGGGAGACAGAGAAACAGTATCTCCAGAGAAAGCTGGCTAGGTAGAGAGCAATCTAGGCAGACATCTGGCATCAACCTCTAGCACACATGAATGCCAAAAAGAAACAAAACAAAAAACCCGGATTCAGTACAAGTCATTCCACTACATGCAACTCATACAGCTGGCACTGCTGGAAACACACAGAAGTAAGAGTAGGAGAGGGAGGGACTGGGGCAGGCCTGTCTGCCTTGCTAAAGGCAAGCAACACCAGAAGCCGCACAACTGGAGCTTGGGACTCCAGCAGGTCAGGGGGAAATGACTTCTAGTCACTGAAGAACTTACTAAAGCAAATCCCCTCTTTATCCAACACCTGTGCTGTCACCGTGTAAATAACCATTAAGGTGCCAAATCAAGAATCAGGCACTTTCTATACCGAAGTCAACATTCCAGAAAGCACAGAACTTGGCAGAGAGGAAGAAAAGGACTTGAGTACAAGAGAGGCAAACAATGTGTCTAAAACAGCATGAGGCCATTCAGATGAGGTCTTAACAGGGTACAAGCCCTTCCCTGACCTACATAAAAACTAACACAGCATTCCTCATTATCTCAGTTACAGGCCACCAAAATCTGAAAATACCCAATGAAGAATTCCAGAAATAAATAATTCATAAGTCTTAAATTGCATACCCTTCGGGGTAGAACAACAAAACTCTTGCATCATCCTACTTTGTCAAGATTGGGATGTAGATCATCTCTTGGTCCAGCATATCTACACTGTTTGTACATCAATCATTGTTCAGAGTACATACACTGTATATGCTACTCTTCAAATAGTCACTAAATAGTTTTCTCAATTATCAGATCAATTATAGTCTAGCATAACCATCCTGTACAAATTCCCCTACCATTATTCACTTAGTAGTATCAGTCAATCATCATGATACCCCAATGCTTTAATTTTATTATTAGTCATTGTTGTTAATCCCTTACCATGGTTCATTTATAAAGCTTTATCATAGAGTTGGATCTATAGTTTTAAAACAACAACAGCATAGGCTCTATAAGGCTTGGTACTAACCTTGGTTCCAGGAATCTGTTGGAGGTCTTAGAACTTATACCTGACAAATATAAAGGATTTACTGTACAGTAGCAATCACTAGAAAGAAAATCACCTATTAAGAAGACTAAAGTAACTACAGATAGAAGATTTCGAGGGTTTGAGTGTGATAATACATAGCTTCCATCCCAGCGTTTGGGAGGTGGTGGCAGAGAGACCCATCACTTAAGGTTATCTTTAGCTACACAACAAGTTCAGGGTTAAGCCTGGGCTGCACAAGACCCTGTTTCAAAAAACAACAGAAAGACACTTGCTACCAAGCCTGATAACTTGAATTTGATCCCTGAGACCCACAAGTTGTCCTCTGACCTCCCCATCAACACCATGGTATGCACACAGCTACACACAAATACATACAATTAATTAGTTAATTAGTTAAAATGTAATAAGAAAACATTTAAAGAACAATACTGGGGCATGAGAGACAGTTAAGAGTGTGCACTATTCTTGTAGAGGATCTGAGTTCAGTTTCCAGCATTCGTATAAGATGCCTCAACCACCTGTAACTCCAGCTCCTGGGAGCTCAGACACCCGCTTCCGGCCTCTGCAGGCCCCTGCACTCACATGCACACACACAGAGAGACAAAGAATTAAAACTAAAGTTTTAAAAAGATCTTAAAATTAAGAAAGAGAAAAATTAGCCAGGCCATGGTGGTGCACGCCTTTTACCCCAGCACTTTCGAGGCAGAGGCAGGCAGATCTCTGTGAGTACAAGCCCAGTCTGGTGTACAAATCTAGTTCCAGGACAGCCAAGGTTACATGAAGAAACCCTGTCTCAAAAAACAAAAGAAGCAAAATTAAAACAAAACATAACAAAACAAAACAAAAACATACATAATGAGAGACTTTACCCCTCCTGTCCATTTCTTAATAGTTCCTGCATGCTATGGAAACTCAGTGACAGTAGCTAAGAAAAGCACAATGAGTTAAAATTGTTCATGAACTGCAGTTAGCTTTTGTCTCTATTTTGTACATATTATAAAGATCTCAAGCAGGCTGGCGTTTTGCATCTTCTGCAAACTTAATCCCGATAACCACTTCCACAGTCCTACTGTAAACAGAAATTACTGGCAGGAGTCTGATTCAAAGGGTGGCAACGTTCCGCAACCAGACTGTGTGACAGACTCGCCCATGGTATAAATAACTTGATGGTAGGAAAGTGGGAGGGGGTGGGGGGCCCAGAGTAATGAGTACCACTCCTCCGTATGAAGAAATTATCTGCAGTTCTTGGTGAGATACGAAGACAACTACTAAGCAATCATCCTTTCCCGAGTCTCAAATTTTAAGACCCAGACAAGCACAAGGATTGGAGTTCCATACTCAGAACCCAATTAATAAGCCAGATGTAGCAGTGTGTGTCTGTGGTCCCAGTGCTGGGGATGCAGAGAAGTGCATCCCTTAAGTTTGGTAGCCAGCCAGCCCAGCCTACTTGATATGCCCCAGACTTAGTGAGAGAGATCATCTAAAAAAGAAATAGGTAGATAGTATCTAGGAATTGGTGGCCGGGGTTGTCCTCTTGGCATCCATATGCCCACATATGTGAACACCCACACATGTACATGTGTACCCACATACAAATGAACACACACACACACACACACACACACACACACACACACACACACACACACACACACACACCTGAGCCAAAATGTCAGGGTTTAAAGCCAGTAATTGGTCTAGACCCGATAGATAGTTTCCAGTCACTCAGGGCTCTGCATAAATTAAACAACAAAGGTGACATACTACACAGAGATGTTGCTACTTAGTCCATGTAGCACCAGCAGGACTGCAAGCACTTGGAAGCCATTTGTCCCTGATTTTTTAATCTTAGAACATCTAAGGCAGAATAAAGACACAATGTCATCGGGCCAGTGGGGGAGTCAGGGTCTCCAGGGACAACCCCTCCCACCCCAGGTCACTGATCACCAAGAGATTCTATCCTATGCAACAGAGTAGATCTGGATGAAGCAGAGATGTGCACAGGTAGAGTCCAGCACTAGACACCCTCCATCAGGTGCATTAACAGTGGCCATATCCTGGCACCATACAGGTCTGAACTTTAAGGCCAAAAGATGATGAGAAATGCCACTGAACACAATGACACCTAAAGGGGACCAGACAGCACACTCTGGCTTTTCCTGAGTGTGTTTAACTAATTCTTGTCTTTAGGATGTTATTTGGTTTTTATTTCTACCAAGAAGCCACATTAACAGCATTTGATAATCCCCATAAACTTTCATTTCATTTTAATTCTAAGAAAGTGGGTCTCTGAAGAGTCACTGGGTAATACCAGATGTCCTCTGGAACACTTGGTGACTTTTCTACAACTAATGCACCACCAATAGTGGATTTCTTGTGTGTACTCATTTATTTACCACTCAAATCCACCTCTTTCTACTAGGAAACATAGGGGTGGGGAATTCCTGGCTGGCTAAGGACACAGCTCAGTTAGTAGAGTGATTCCCGGGCCTTGATCCTAATAAACCACACATGGTAGTACACTTCAGAGACAGGCAGAAGGAGCAAGAGTCCAAGGTCATTTTCTGCTATATAGTGCATTTAAGATCAGTCTGGGATTCCTGAACACCCCCCCCACCCACACACTCACGCAAAAAAAAAAAAGGTCCTCAGGACAACTACCTGTCTTGGCAACCTGGCCTCACCTGATAGTGCCCTTTCTTGGGTCTAGAGCATGTTCGGAGATGCTAAGGACTGTGCCTGAGGAGCCACACCAGCAGATTCTAGAAGCAGAACAGAACCCAACTCTATCAGGCCCAGACCCAATCCCTCTACCCCCTCCCCTCTCCTCCCTCTCTAGAGGGCAGGGAGAGACAGGGCTGCTGTACAAGATGCTCCAGATTTGTGCCACTCAACCTCCCTCAGACCTCTGTTCTGGTTTGAGAGCAATTTCCATGTACACACACACACACACACACACACACACACACACACACACACACACACACACCTACCTACCTTATGGTATATAGTCTTACCCCAACCTAGCACAAGGCCTGGTGCCAAGCAGGTACAGAGTAGAAGGGAATGATCAAGGACATCAGGATACCATGAAAGCTATGTCTTGGCAGGTCCACAGCTCAGGGAACATAGGTACTGGGTCCCTTGGAAGTGAATTTCAATATAAGATTCAGACTGTGATTCTGTTTGTTTGTTTGTTTGTTTGTTTTTTGGGGGTAGTATATATATGCATGTGTGTGGGGGTGCATATGCATGCAAATTGTCTGTGTGTGTGAGTGTGTGTGTGAGTGTGTGTGTGTGTGTACATGCGTACTAATGTGTATGGAGGCCAGAGGACAATCTCAGCTTTCTTCCTTAGGTATCACCCACATTGTTTTTTGAGAGAGTGTCTTTCTACCTGGAAGTTACCCAGTCAGCTAGACTTGTTGGCTGGTGAGCCCCTGGGCCCCTCCTGTGTCTACCTACCCAGTGCTGAGACTACAAACATATCACTTTAACAGCTAGGTTTCTGAAGTGTTTCTTATGGATACTGAACACAGGTCCTCATTATTGCATTGAAAACACTTCCTAACCCAGAATTCTGTTTGAATAAGACAAAAGGGCTCAATTGTTCTGTAAACCTGTTAGAACAAATGTGTACCATATATGACCCATCCCTAAAACTCTCCATCTGAAAGGGCTGTGGACACTCAAGTGACAAGGAGCCGCTAGTTCCCTTTTTATTGGTAGGTTAAATAACCAACCATGAGGTTCTGTGACCCAACAGGTCCCGTCAAATCCTTGAATAGGCAGGAAGAATTCTTGACAAATCTATAGAGTCAGAAAAATCAATTCCCAAATGCCATGTAATTCACTGTCAAGCCCACCGGGACATTTGTATCAAATGGGAACAGAATTTATCCTCCCCCCCCCAAAAAAAAGGGCCAAGATAAGAGCAAGAGCATATTTGGATTTTTTATATTCAGACCTGAGCCAGGGAAGCAGGAGTAAGGAGAGGGAAGCGGCACACAGCCCGGGCCTGGCAGCAATGGAGATGAATGGCAAGGTAGAATGCTGGAAGCGCTCCAGCAAAAACTGGTCTGTACATGGGAACACCGTGTCAGACTAAGACAGAATCAGCTTGTCTGACTTGTGGTTTTCTTGACAGCATTCATCTCCTCTTGGCCTGATACAGGGCAATTAGTGCTTGTCGGCTGAATCATGTGTTATTAAGATCATTCAGGCATTTTTTAATTACGGTGAGTGAGACAGACAGTAATAAGATCCCCAGCAACTTGAACTTTCCACTTCCTTTTCAGATAAACTGTAGGCTGCCTTTGTCTTTCTCTCTTCCTCTTCTTCCTCCCTCTCTCTCCCTCCCCTCATCTCTCCCGAACCCTTTAGGAATTGTTTATCCCTGCAGGTAGGTACTTGTAACTCAGCCCCTGGGGCCCCATCTCCATGCAACTGTTGGGGAGATCCCTGTAAATCAATCAAAGATACTTTTTTTAAATGGGGGCGTGTGTGTGTGTGTGTGTGTGTGTGTGTGTGTGTGTGTGTGTGTGTGTGTGTGCTGGGGCTGGAGACATGGCTTAGCAGTTAAGAGTGCTGGCTGCTCTTTTCCAGAGGACCTGGGTTTGACTTCCAGCCCCCTACATGGCGGCTAATAACCTTTTTAATAACCTTTTTAACTCCAGTTCCGATGGATTGGACTCCCTCTTCTGGCCTCCACAGACACCAAGCACTCACATGGTGCACAGACATACACATGCAGGCAAAACACCCATTCACATAAAATAACAATTTTTAGAAAGTTGAATAGGAGGCAGCGCATAAATAAGTCAGAGGACAACCTTGGGTGTCACCCTCAGGACACCCTCCTTTGGGGCAAGTCTGTCATGGGCCTGGGGTTCACCAATTAGGCTAGACTAGTTGGCCCCAGTCTGTGCTTCCCCAGAGCTGGAACAGTGAAGGTGCATCACCCACACCAGGCTTTTTCATCCCCATGCTCTGAGGTTAGTCTTTTACTGACAGAGTTACTCCCCAGCCAAAAGGCACTTTTTTTTGTAACATCTGATCTCTCCAGGCATACATGGGACCTCCAAAGTGTGCTTTAAAAATTGCTCCGAAAAAGGCCTGGCATGTAACTTGGTGCGGTGCTGGGGTGGTAGTACATGCCTGTCATCCCAGCACTGGAAAGGCAGAAGCAGTTTCAAGGCAGCCATCTTAAAAGTGCACAAACTGCTGTGAGAATTCCACATGAGGATATCTCGGACCCTCAGAACTCTGAATCCAGGTCCCTGGCTGCTACCAGCAAATCTTTCCTTCTTCCAAAATCAAGGCTTTTTTTTTTTTTTTTTTTCCTATTCTCTCTTCCTATCGAATGGCACCAAAACCCAGGAGGCATAAAAATGATTTATAGTCACCTTCACAGTCTATATTTCATCCTATTTGCTTTTCAATGAACAATTCTCCAAAAGGTTATGGTACAGTCTCTGGTTCAACCTGAATCTGAGTTCACAATTTCTGTCTTCTTTAATGCTCCCCTTGCATAGATATTTCATAGAAGGACTAGTTTTCTTTTCCTGGGAGATTCAAAATGTTTATGGTGTGGGTCCTTTCTCTTTATATAGCCAGGAGCCAGTGTGATATCTCCAGTATGCCATATGCTTCTTTATGAGGCCAGTGAGAAGATTCTAGGGGAATTTCAGTAAGAAGGAAAAGGCCAC
Source organism: Cricetulus griseus (assembly GCF_003668045.3). Classification (NCBI taxonomy): domain Eukaryota; kingdom Metazoa; phylum Chordata; class Mammalia; order Rodentia; family Cricetidae; genus Cricetulus; species Cricetulus griseus. Next base: position 115,487,923 of record NC_048597.1, read on the forward strand.
TCAGTCCTTTCTTGCCAAGGACACAGGCACAAAATCCTCCCAAATGATTGTGGGCCTCCAGCCCTTCCCAAAGAACAGAGATATTCCTACTAAATATCAAATTACAGTCAGAAACACACACACACACACACACACACACACACACATGCACACACACACACACACACACACACGCACACACACACACACACACACACACAACACACACACACACACACACACACCCCTACCCCTCTCCTCCCCCTCCCCTCCCTCCAGGGTTTTATGTAGCCCAGGCTAGCCTAAACTCACCATGTAGCCGAAGAAAATTTAAAACACCTAATCACCCTGTCTTCACTTCCCCATGCTGGGATTACAGGCATGCACCACCATGTCTACTTTATGAGGTAAAGTATGGCAATGGAACTCATGCATGCTAGGCAAGTGCTCTACCAACTGAGCCACATCCCTAACCACTTTCTCCCTTTCTTTTTAAAGACAGGGTCTCTCTATGTAGCCGACATTGACCTGAAACTTGTGATCATCCTGCCTCAGCTGTCTCCAAGCACTAAGCTTACAGGTATATGCCAGCATGCCCAGTTTTGAATAGAAGGTACCTCCTTCTGTCTACTGAACTTCCTAGGAGTATCAGGCAAGTGATTTTTTTTTTTTTTAATTATGGTTTTTCAAGACAGGGTTTCTTTGTGTAACCCTGACTGTCCTGGAACCAGCTCTGGAGACCAGGCTGGCCTCAAACTCAGATATCCTTCTGTCTCTACCTCCCAAATGCTGGGATTAAAGGAATGACTTTTTTTTAAACAGTACTTTTCCTAAGGTTGTTCATGTATGTAGACCATCTTGCAGTTAGTTGCTTTTCAGCTTTGCACATCCTCAGGTACTTCTTAAAGCCAGCCCCTTCCTATAGGTTTTGTACCTCTTGAACCAAAGAGCACGCTGTGATGCACACATAAGCTCTCTACAGACCCAGTAACTATATGTCACCACCAAGTAGGGAAAGAGGTGAGAGAAAATTCAGAGTAGCCTATAGTCCCCATTCTCTTCATAAGGAAGCAGCCGTCCCATGTTGAGTCTATAGAGCCACCTGTCACCATGGGCAGGAGCTGAACCTACATTCAACTCCATGTCTACAATTGGAACTCACTAATGACTCCCACAGAAGGCAAGCATGTGGCACCCCATTTTACCCTAGAGGAAGGATGAGACACAGTAGAGACCTGATCACACCAGGTCTCTAGAGATAGAAAATAACCCTCAGGCTGACTATGAGCCCTGGACAAAGGTCAAGAGACAGAGGGCAACAAGTCCAGACAGGAGCCAGCCTCAGTTACAGAAACCAGTTCATAGCTCTACTCCAAAGAAACTCTCAACGTAGTTAGAATGTTTCACTTAGAAAAAGCAAGCAAAAAATTCCCATTGTTTTAAAAGACTAGAAACTAAAAACAGGGCTGAGAACCTCGGCTTACCTTGTATGTGGGAATCCTGGGCTCCATCTCTGGGGCCTCATAAGACTAGCATGGTGACACGAGCATGTAATCCAAGAATTTTGGAAGTGGAAACAGGAGGGTTAGAAGTTCAAGATCAGCCTTAGCTACATAGCAAATGTGAGGTAAGTCTGGACCACATAAGACTCTGTCCTATCTTGAAGGGATGGAGAGAAGAGGAGTAGGAGGAAAAAAATAAAGGAAAGAAGGGAGGGAGGAATGAAAGAAAAAGAGAAAGGAGGGAAGGAGGGAGGATGGGAGGGAGGGAGGGAGGGAGAAGGGAGGGAGGGTCCTCACCCCTCCCGGAGGTGCACAGGGCCTCCTAGGCACACTACGGGCAGGGTCACAGAAGGCAGAATGAACCCCAAGACCAGAATGAAAGCTTTAGACTTTGCAAATACAGATCTTCAAGCACGACAGTTTACATCACTGCAACAATGGAAAGAGCCAGATGGCTCCAGGCAAGCCAGCAGGCCTGAACCCCAAGACCAGAATGAAAAGCTGAGACTTTGCAAATACAGATCTTCAAGCACGACAGTTTACATCACTGCAAAGAATGGAAAGAGCCAGATGGCTCCCAGGCAAGCCAGCAGGCCTCCTACCCAAGCAGAACTCTGGAAGAATATAGTTCCTTCCACTTAAGGAACTCAAAGGCCTGCCTCTGTCTCTCTGTGTGTCTCTCTTTATCTCTTTGTTTCAGTCTGTTCTTCCCTCCCTCTCAGCCCCCACTGGCCTTTGCTATGTAGTTGATCCTCTGCCTCTACCTCTGGAGTGTTGGGTTACTGGTGAGCCTCACCACTCTGCATTTATACAGTACAATGGAATTCAGAGTTTTGTGCTTGCTAGGAAAACTACCTGCTGGGTTACAAATCCCCAATTCTCTAATATCCTTATTAACATTTTCTTTTACATTTCTATTTATTTGTGTTCCTGAGCATGCTACAGTATATGTGTGGTCAGAGGACAACTTTCAAGAATCAGTTCTCTCTATCAGCCATGTGGGTTTCCAGGCATGTAACTCAGATCCACCAGGCTTGTTGGCAAGTGCCTTTACCTACTGAACCATCTTCTTCTCACCTTTTAAACATATCTTTATTGAAAAAGACCCTTTTTATGTTGTCTTCTCTGAAAAAAACAATTGGGGACAAAACTACTTTAGGTGAATTTCTCTAAGCCCCCTAAATCCTAATAGCTGCAGAGGTTGGGGGGAGGGGGTGTCACTGCAGGTTTGAGCAGCCATGATGGCTGAGGATTTCAGTTCCTAAACCTTTTCAATCAAAAGTTACTCTCAATACCCGGCAATGAAGCTGTGCTTAGCTGCTGGCCTGCCCTGGGGTCAGTTGCTCAAAGGACCTGCTAAAGGTACAAAACCTGAAATCCTGCTTATTCAGTGGGAAAGTGGCTTTGTTTCAGGTTGATGAGGAGGGGGTGGGGAGAGTGCCAAAGGATTTCAGGATCCTTTCTGGTTTTGTTTTCTTGTTTGTTTGAGACAGCCTTGTGTTACTTAGGGCTGGCCTCCAAAACAGTATGGAAACAAGGATGACCGAGAACTCCTGATCTCCCTACTCTAGGATTACAGAAGTGTACCACAGCACTGGGCTTTCAGACTCCATCACCATATCTGGTTTATATGGTGACAGGTACAGAATGTAGGGCTGTACATGCTAGCCAAGCATTCTATCAACCCAGTCCCAGTCTCCTTCATGACCTCTGGCTTCGGTGTATATTTCCACATTAGCCTGCAAAACAAGGATTTTCTGGTTTGCTTTTTTTTTTTTTTTTTATATTCCTTATGTGCTATAATGTACTATTAAGTGCTATTTGCATAGCTAGAATGGTGGTGAAAACACTGGAATCTGGACCCTGGAGAACAAGACTATCTCCCACCGTGCTAGTGTGTTAAGGACAGTACAGGCAATGCCCCTGCCCATGGCCCTAACACTCTCCCACTGACCATGCAGAAACGCCTGCCTGTTGCATCCTCCTTAAGCATACACATAATTTCCCAAGGGTGTGTTGGATACAAAAGCAATGACAGGAAGCACTTTAATAAACTATCAAAGGGGAAATGAGCCCATAAAACATGATCATCTGTGTCACCAAACAAGAGACAGCTTTTACATGCACGTAGGGCAAGAGGACATCTCTAAGCTTTCAAATAGTGATCTACAATGGCTAAGAAGTAGTTAATTGGGCTGAGGAGATAATTGGGCAGATGAAAACTACATTAAAAGGCTTGGTATAGGGGCTGGAGAGAAGGCTCAGCAGTCAGCAGGTCCCGGGTTCAATTCCCAGGACCCAAATGGTGACTCACAACCAACCACTTGCAACTCTAGTTCCAAGGAATCCGGTACCTTCTTCTAGCCTCACTGGCACTAGGCATGTAAGTGGTGCAGACATACATGCAATCAAAACACCCTTACATGTGAAAGAGAGAGACAGAAAAAGGAAGGAAGGAAGGAAGGAAGGAAGGAAGGAAGGAAGGAAGGAAGGAAGGAAGGAAGGAAATGAATGCTAGGTGTGATGGCTTGGAATATTTGCTGCCCAGCCAGCCTGGACTATGACAAGAGCTCCCAGAAAGTGAAAGACCAAAGACCTGTCTCATTAAAAAACATGGTAGGTAGGTAGGTCCAGAAGAAGGAAACCAAAGGTTGTCTTCTGGCCTCCACAGGCATGCACACAGTTGCACCGGCACTCATATGCTGTGTGCACACACATACATACACAAATTAAAACACACAGTTAATGTTACAGTGTAGAGGTAAGGTCCAGAAGAGTGTGCACAGCAGACTGCACTGGAAGATGATGGAGACAATGCTGAGGTGTAGTCTTAATGTACAAAGAAACTAGAAGACCAGACCAAGGGGGCTCAGGCAGACAGAAAATCTACAAGGAAACTAGAAGACCAGACCAAGGGGGCTCAGGCAGACAGAAAATTTCTCTTTCTATTACTTTTTCATCTACAAAATTGTATTTTCTCAGAAATAAGCAATACAAAAAATTAGCATAGTTGCTGAATTGATCTGGCTCTTCTAGAAGATCTTTAAAATGTTCACCTTTAGTGCATACGTCTATATTCAGAAATTTAGCCAAAGGAAACAGACATTTAAAACAGTTATGAAGAGATGCCCGGACATACAAGAATACTTGAGGACTGACTCCTGAAAATTATCCTCATCACCACATGAACACTGAGACACCAATATATACCACACACATAGTCACACAACAATAATAATAAATAAAATTTATAAAAATACTTTCAAAAACATAGAGTAGAATCTTAAGGAACACAGCACCTCAATATAGTTTGTATTTATTTATATTTTGAGGGATTTGGGAGGAGTTGTTTTTGAGACAGGGTCTCTCTGTAGTCCTGGCTGTCCTGGAACTTGCTGTGTAGACCAGGCTGGCCTCAGGAGATCCACCTGCCTCTGCCTCCTGAGTGCTGGGATTAAAGGCATGTGCCATTACAGCCTGGCATATTTATTTTCTAATTAACAATAGGAGATTTTTGTCTTTAATAGGGTTTCATGGAGCCCAAGCTAGCCTCCAACTTGCTATATAGTTGAGGACATGATTGAATTGCTGATGCTCCTGCATCTAGGTACTGGGATTATGGGTATGAGCTTCCAAGTCCCGTTCATGTGGTGCTGAGAATGAGCCCAGGGCCTCCCAGTGTGCTAAACAAGGCCTCTAGTAACTATACTCCATACCCATCACAGAAAATACCTTTAACAGCTTGGTAGACTCTAGACTAGGAGACAAATTGCTATAGAAGAGGACTGATTAGTTTCTCTCTCTCTGTCTCTCTCCTCTCTCTCTCTCTCTCTCTCTCTCTCTCTCTCTCTCTCTCTCTCGCACGTGTGTGCGTGTGCATGCATGCGTGCCACACACACACACACACACACACACACACACACACACACACACACACACGCTAATAATAATAAATTTTAGTAAATGTTTGATATGGTAGTTCGTGCTTATAATCTTAGCAGTCAGTAGATTTAGTTAGGATTGCCATTAATTTGAGGCCATCCCATTTTACATAACACACTATCAAAATAGCCCTTTAAACATGTATCTTTGCTCAGCTTACTAATTCACTCACATTCTTATGGGTTCCTTTATCTTTCTTCATAAACTGCCTCTATTTCTATTACCTTAAAAAACAGTAAGCAAATAAAGTCATTTCCATCTTGGAAAAAAAGAGAAAGAATAATACTTAGTAAATGGCTGCTTTCCTCTAAAAACATGCAAAATCAACACAGCAGTAAATAAAATAATCCCATCAGTCAGAAAAACAGGAACACAAGCAGAGGCATGGCTCAGTGGTAGAGCATCTACCTAGAATTCCCCAAAAAGGGGCAAGACTATGGCTGAGTGGCTAGGGATGTGGCTCGGATGTGGCTCAGTGGTAGAAATCTTACCCTGAAAGCATGGAGTGAGTTACATACATGTACATGGTATGTTGGAGAATCTTCAACTCCCCCAGAGCCCTTCCCAGCCAAGTAGCCAGGTGTCCTACTTCTAACAGGTAGACATGGCAAACAGAAATCAGACCCAAAATAACAAGCTGAACCCCCAAGATGGGCTGGGGTGGGGAACAGTGAGGCTTTCATCCTCCCTTCCCATCCCTGCTATGTTTGGCACAAACATTTCTCTGGTTTATTATAGGGCAGTGTGACAAAAATATATATTCTAGCAGTAATCAAACACCAAGTCTAACAGCCAAGTGTTTTCAGTTAATAAAGAGCTCAGCTTGAGATAACGAAAGTCACCATCTAACACAAAGAAGCTGAGGCCAAGCCTGTGTCCCTACTGCTCACCAGTGGTTGACAATAGTTTTCTTTTTTTTTTTTTTTTTTTTTTTTCTTTTTTTTGGTTTTTCGAGACAGGGTTTCCTGTGGCTTTGGAGACTGTCCTGGAACTAGCTCTTGCAGACCAGGCTGGTCTCAAACTCACAGAGATCCACCTGCCTCTGCCTCCCAAGTGCTTGGATTAAAGGTATGCGCCACCACCCCCGGCTGACAATAGTTTTCAAACTATCCTCACAAAAAGAAAAATGGTAGTACCAGGAAGACTCTGCCCTGTGATCAGCAGAATCTGGATGTGAATCCTAGCTCTCTCCGTCCCTCCTTAAAAAATGGACCCGGGGGCAGGATATAGTTCAACAGTAAAGCATTTGTCTAGATACATGCAAGGCCCTGGGTTTGATCTCCAGGACTACAAAAGAAAAGGAAAAGGGGTCCCAGTCAACCTCCTGGCCCCTTGTAGTCTCTTCCCTGACAGCAACCAAAATAAGACAAATTAAAGACAGCCCCATCGCAGTGCTCAAATGGAATCTATCAATAGACCCATGAGAGAGAATTTGTCCTTGAGGCACTGGGGCCACCAGCCCTCCCCTAAGTGGGAGTTCAAGTGCTCCATGACTCAGTGCTATCAAACTGTGTCATTGTAGGTAGAAACTGTTTCTAGTGGTATCAGTCACGTGATTTCCATCACAAGGGACTGTGATTTTGCTTCAGCTGCAACAGCCCCTGCCTGTGTGTTCCTGGCTGAAGTACAGGCTAGGCAAAAGGCAGAGCCGTGCAAGCCTTAGGATCAGCAGGGACAGGGGCAGGCCCTTGACCCTGACCTGCTTGGATCGTGAGATCCTACATGAAACCACATGCTACCACCACTACCTCACAACTGTTCCAAGAATTTAGAGATTCCTAGGAGTTCCAAGCCGTGCCTGGCACTGCAGGTGACACCCCATAAATCTTTCCTTCCTCTTTGCCACCAACAGCTTGCCACTCTGCCACAAGGGGAAGAGTTTGGAGAAAAGCTCTTGGGCCTCCAGGGATCTTACTCGGAGCCATGTGTGTGTCCAGGGCTCCTTTTCAGAAAAAAAAACGGGGCTCAGATCAGGATGTTGTGAGAATTAATTGAAAGGGGAATAATAAGCTCTGACTTCCTTGGAGAGACAGCCAGTAAGCAGGGGATATTACTTCATCACCCGCCTGCTTAGAGATCATCCCCCACCACTGGCACGAAAGGAATGTGTGGGTACTCCCACCCTATCTGCAAAAATCCCAGTTCAATTAAGCTCTTTCCTAGAGTAGCCTTTTCCTGCAGGACAGTGGAGACCAGGCTCAGGCTCACAGAAAGTGTGTGGGCCCCAGAGGAAGAAAAAGTACAGGTTTTGTGGGTCTCCTTGATGCAGCCATCTTTTTCTTTTTCTTTTTTTTTGGGGGGGGGGCGGGGCAGGGCAGGGATTGGGGGAGATTTCTCTGACACTTCGTGGAAACAGAGAGCTACTCTTCCATCAGAAGGCATTACCCTGCAGAGAAAATATAGCTTAAAGCTAGCTTCTTTTTGTTGTTGTTTTGGTGTTTCTTTTTTGCTTCTTTGTTGTTGTTTTGGTTTCTCTGCCCTGGCAGTCCTGGAACTCACTCTGTAGACCAAGCTGGCCTTGAACTCACAGAGCTCAGCCCTCCCCAGTGCTGAGACTATTAAGCCAGTGTTTTTGAGATGAAGGTCCAGGCTGGGTCTGAAATTAGGATCCTCCAGCCTGACCCTCGGAATGCTAGAACCACAAGCTGTGCAGCCACACCCAGATTGTCTTTAATGTACACAAAGTATTTTACCTACCTTTTGATAGATTAAAAATAAGAGAATGCCAAAGTTCTTCAAAAAAAAAAAAAAAAAGGAGGCTGGGGGCTGCCTCCCAGATGGCTCAGCACAGAAAGGTACCAGCTTCCAAATCACATGACCTGAGTTTGATCTCCGAGAACTTACTTGGAACTGGCTCCTACAGATTGTCTCTGACCATCAAATATGTGCAATGGTCATATACATGTGTACACACACAGATAAATGTTTAAAAAAAAAAAAAAAAACGGGCTGGGATACAGCTCAGTGGCAGAGCCTATGTGAAGATGAAGACCTGGATTCAATTCCCAGTACCACAAAAAAATATAAGTAAATTAAACAATTAGTCACCATGACTCTAACACCGTATAAGGAAGCAGTGGTGAAACATCTTGAAATAAAGGTGGATGTGGACACCAGGCTAAGCCTGCTTACTATCAATACATACTGCACCTGTGTGCATCTGATACCTGCCGCTTCATCTTATCTAACAAAGTATCTCAAGCCACAAGGAAAAGCAAATCCTTTCACAGCCACCACCCAATCTAAACAAAGTTTAACATTTTGCTAGATTTATTTTTGTTTGTTTTGACTGGGTCTCCTGTAGCCCAGGTTGGCCTTGAATTGGCTATGCAGCCAGGGACCGCCCTTGGACTCCTGATCCTCAGGCTTCCGCCACCCAGATGTTGGGATTACAGGTGTGTGTCATCACAGGAAAGGGCTAAAACATTATAATTAAAGTCCCTTCCTCCCCCCTTTTACCCTCTATTGGTTCATCTCTCCCTCCTTCCTCTAAAATAAACTTTTTAGAATTAGGTGTTTATGTTTCATCCCAAAAACCCTCCTATAGTCAATACATCTCTGTGGTTCTATTAGGGACATAACATTGATTTGTTTATTTCCCTCAGTGTAAAGAATCTACTGCCTGTGCCCTCCGGGTGCCCTTCTCTGCTGTGTCGCCAGGCTGTGTGCATGGGCACAACTGCCGCAGCACCCTTGCTTCTATGAGGGTTCCACCCAACACTAGTCACCCTTGTAGTCTGTGTTTAGGACTTGGAGGGAAGCTCATCAGGAGTTCAAGGTCGTCCTCAGCTACACAGCTTGAGGCCAGCCAAGGACCTAATGAGACACTGCCTCAAAATAATAATAACAAAAAAATAGATTTTAAAAATAATTTAAGGTGTTTATTCTTTAAGTCTATCATGAACTGAAATTTTCACCAGAGTCTTCCCTGTGTCAACAAAGCAATGCCTGTGCTGCTGACGGGCTCTATGTTCCAAAACCCTGGGATGAAGTAAGGGGAGTGCAGGGACAGTGACAACACCATCTATTGCAGAGATTGATGTGAGGGTCAGCCCATCTCGGGAATACCACCAATGTCACGTGGAAAGGATTTGGGAGAAAGAACAAGCATCTGCACAGAACAGGTACAGATCCACTGTTTGCAAACGATGTTGCTCCCTTAAACAATCAGGTGCAATAACTATTTAGCGGGTATTTGTCTGAACTGGATACTGTGCCTAGTCTAGAGAGGTCTCACCGTGCAGAGGATGGGAGCAGGGAGATGGCTTTGGAAGAAGTGAGACAGACACAGAACAAGTCAGACACACAAAAAGGGATAGAGATAAAAGCCATGTGGTAGAATGCAGATTAATAAAAATATGGGTTAATTTAAGTTATGAGAGCTAGTTAGGAACTAGCCAAATCTATCGGCCAAGTTTTCATAATTAATACATCTCCATGTGGTTACTTGGGAGCTGGCAAGAGGGACACAAAAAGTCAGACTACACAGGAAGATCTCTGAGTTCAAGGACAGCCTGGCTTCTACTAGACACTGTCTCCAAACAAACAAACAAAAACACAAAAATACTCTGGATACACAGGTGGCTGCAACCACACTGGAAGACACTCAAGAGTGACAAACATTTCCTACTTTGCTGTTGACACTCCTTCTCTTTGTAAAATCAACCGTATGTTAGTAGCATGATATAATGACAGATAGCACAGTAATTATCAGCATGGAAAAATCAAGCCACCAGAAGAATATAAGCTGTTACTAAGTTTTCAAACCTTTCTATGCAGGTGTGGGCACAGCCATCTATCCCAAGGTCTCTTCTGTGCCTTCCTTGCCAGCTCTGAAGTCAATCCAAAGCTCAGAGGGCAAAGCAGAATCATCTTCAGCACCATGTTTCATGACTATGTATCTCAGACTGCCCAGGTAGGAAATTTTCCTAATTTCATTTGTTATCAACAATTTAATGACTTGTTTGTTTCATCAACCAAACAACACTGCCTGTTCATTTATCTACTCCGGCTTAATTTGAGTCCTTATAAATGTTCATGCCTGCAATAAAGGACCTACTAGGATTCTTTTAGACTAGAGACTGTTTTATAAACCGTCTACAAATGGATCTCTTCCTTGGTAGTCAAGGTCACTTGCCTGCCTGCCCGCCTGCCTGCCTTGCCTGCCTGCCAAGGTCTCCCAGAAGCAAGTCTGCCTGCCTTGAGTCACCTAAAATGCAGGTCCTCTAAGGGTAGGTGCACTTTCAGCACTCATCCCAGTATCTAACATGGCTCCAGGTTCTTACTGAACAAACAACAGAATATTAGTTTGAGGGGCTCAGAATATTAGCTTCGATGATAACTCAGTTGGTAAAGCCATGCAAGTATGAGGATCCAAGTTCAGATTCCCTAGCACACACATGAAAGACAAGTATAGCAGCCTATGTATGTTATAATCCTAGAGCTGGGGAGGCAGAGACAGCAGCAACCCTAAAGCTTGCTGGCCAGCCAGTCTAGCTGAATCTGCAAGCTCAAGGCAATGAGAGACTCTGTCTCAAAAAATAAGGTGAAGAGTGACTGAGAACACGCTGACTTTTGGCCTCAACACAAAAGTACACACATGCATAGAAACCTGAACACATGTGCACACAAACATGAACATGTACATTTACCATGCATACAACACAAAAAGCCAGGCTTGCTGGTGCCTACTTGTGATCCTAGTAATGGAAAGGTAGATCCCTGAGGATTGCTGGTTTGGCAGCATAGCCTACTTAGTGAGTTCTAGGCCAGTGAGGCCTTGTCTTAAAAACACAAGTAGACAGCACTAGAGGAATGACATTTAAGCTTGATCTCTGGCCTCTAGATGTACCCGCACCCATGTGCTTGTTGTGCATTTGTATACAGTCACATAACACATACATACGTACATACTAGCTTCATGAATATGCAAATGAACCATCCATGAGGTTAGAATAGCACTTCTCTCATGTGCACATGCTTCTGCATGCATGAACACCGTATGAAGAGATAGCATGAAAACCTGTTAGTGGGAGCTGGCTGCCCCTTACTGCCAGGCACATGATACTTGACTACTAAGCACTGAGGACCTGGTTTTTATCATCTGCAAATAATACACTAACCTACAGAAAATTACCAATGGGTATTTAATAGAACCAAAGAAACAATTAGTTCTGCAAAGTAAAATTGTTAAAGGGACAGCCAGGCCATTTCAGGCTGAAAAATGAAGCATTAACTTGGCTAACTGCAGTAACATCAGGACCTCAGGCCATGTGCATAAACATGCACTGCAGAGAATGCAAACAGTTGTTCTGGGTTCTCACACAAATAGAATCCCCACTGTACAGCAGCAGCAACTGCCGTGGGCATCTGCAGCCAGACACACAGGCCTTTGTACACCTGGCCTCTCACTGAGCACTCTGCAGGGGTGGTGTCAGCCAGGCAGAAAGAGCGAGGCCCCAGCCTCCTCTTGTATCTTACACAGTAAAGGCCACAGGCAAAGCCTCTGGGGATTCTGTTTGCTTCTTGATAAACTAAGAGAGTTGGTGCAAGTTTGGTAATTCTACAAAAACACTGAAAATTTACATCCGCAGTACAGTTCGAGAAATCCAACTTTCTTGTCCTTTTTTAAAAAATGAATTAGGGTGAAGAACTGGGTATAAGGAGTAGACAGATTGCTTGCCTAGCCTCTTCAGGGCCTTGAGTTCCAAGGAAGGGAAGAAAGGAAGAAGGGGGAAAGAGGGGGGAGGGGAAGGGAGACAAGGAAGAGGGTCATGATGGAGAAAGGAAGAAAAGTAAAGAAGGATTAAGGTAGCTCACAAAATACATTCCTCACTTACAAGTACTCTAGTTGAAGCATAATATTTAAATGAGTATTAAAAGAAGTTTTGAGTTTGAAGGACAGCAAGGGGGTCATGGGAGGGAAGAAATCGAACGGGAGAAAAGATAAAATGATATTATAATTTCAAAAATTAACAAATTATCAACATTTAAAAAATAATTTATTTTTATTTGATGTGCATTGGTGTTTTGCCTGCATGTGTGTCTGTGTGAGGGTGTCAGAAGCCCTGGAACTGGAGTTACAGAGTTACATGTGAGCTGCCATGTGGGTGCTGGGAATTGAACCCAAGTTCTCTCAGTGCTCTCAACAGCTTAGCCATCTCTCCAGTACCACCATAATTTTTTTTAACATAGGGGCTGGAGAGATGGTTCATAGGTTAAGAGAACTTACTGCTCTGGCAGACCAGAGATCAGTCCCCAGCACCTACACAGCAGCTCACAACCACTGACTTGTAACACCAGTTCTAGGGGATTCAGTGCTGACTTTGAACTCTGTATGTACCAGGCACACACGTGTTAAACTTACATATATGTAGGCAAACATTCAAACACACAAAAGTATATCTTAAAATAAATAACCACCATTGTTAACCTTAGCTATATGAGATTCTGCTTCAAAACAAAACAATTATCAATCACTTCTTGTTAGACACCCGAAAACTCAAGTATCCGGGGTTCCAGGCCACATTCGAGGTCACCCCAATCACCAGGCGGATTCGAGAGCTTGCTGCAAACTGCACGAGGCTTTATTGTAATTTAATGAGCTAACCACATGTTAGCTCGGGTCTTTCACCCACCCGCCATGGTGGATGACTAGCAAAAGACGGCTCCTAGGGCCTCCCAAGAGATCTTAAGGGACAGCGTAAGGGGAGTGTCTAGGGGTATGCACAGGCTCACGATTGGTGTGCCTCCAGGCTTGGAGGGCTTGCCCTGTGTTGATTGGTCAACTGGTTGTTATGGCCCATAGGCCCTCCCAGGGTGGTTGCTATGCTTTGTGCGTCATTGCTGTGCGCTTGTCCGTAAAGCACACCCAGGGTTGCAAAGCATAGCGCCACCAGCTAACTTCTGATTGGTTCCTTGTCACCAGGCAGGCATCTGACTTTCTAGTGTCTAGGACAAAGTCATATAAGCACGTGTTCGGCCGTTATGGCTGCCAAAAGGGAAGCTGGTCCCTTCAAACTGACATCTGGAGACTGAGGCAGGAGAGCTGCTGTGAATTCACAGCCAACCTGGGCTAAAGGGTAAGGCCTTGTCTGGGGGAGGGGGGGTAGGAGGAAGGAGAGGAGGAAGACAGAATTGATGGAAATAACAAATTGTGATGTTTACAAGAAAATGGAAACTTGAATACTGACTATCTAGGTGATATAAATTTAGGGTTTATAAAGGAAATGTGGTTGTTTAGGTTAAGAAAGTTTGGATAGAACAAGGCAAAGGCCCGTGGGTGGATAAATAATGAAGCTGGTAGTGAGCACATAAGAACTTACTACACTCTGCAGCTCAGGTGTGTATTTAAAATCTCAATTAGAAATATAAGCCAGAGAAAGATGTGGATCCATGCTGTCTAAGCATACCATTCCTTTCTTTACTCCTATGACGCTGGCTCCAAACTTCAGATGTGAAACTTGTAGACATGCATGGAGGGCTCACAGTCATAGAGAAATCTACACGGTGCCCCTGCCTCCAGCCTGGTGACAGAGTGGTTTCAAGCAACATGTGAGCGATACATCACAGCAAGACTAACCCTGGCCTCTCTCGCATGTGAATCAGGACACCGAAAGCACTCAAGCAGAGGAAAGCCTCTCACAGGCCAGTGCAAAGAAGGAAAGGATCTGTTCTGAGGTTATAAGGCTGTGCTCTGCCTTCTCCAGCACCTTCTGGACCTGAGTGGACAGCATTGCACGGGCAGGGATGCCCATGCACAGCCTGGTCTCAAGGGCACAGAGAACTTAACAGAACACATACTTCATCCACAGCAGGACTTGATTCATCTATAACCCTTCTAGAACCTGCGGTTGGGGAGATAGCTCAGTGAGCACGAGGACCTAAGTTTGATTGCCCAGAACCTACATTAAAGGGGCGGGGGGTCAGGTGTGGTGGCACATGCTTGTAATCACAGAGCTGGTAAGGTAGAGACAGAAGAATGGCTGGGGTTCACTGGCCAGCCAGTATCACTGAATCAATGTATTCCATGTAAAGAAGCCAGATGTGGTAAAGCATGGCTTTAATCCCAGCATTCAAGAAGCAATGGCAGGCAAATCTCTACATAGTGAATTCCAGGCTAGTACATAGAGAGGGGGCACGGGAGGGAGGAAGGAAGAGAGAGAGAGAGAGAGAGAGAGAGAGAGAGAGAGAGAGAGAGAGAGAAGAAAGAAAGAAGGGAAGGGAAGGGAGGGGAGGGGTGGGGAAAGGGGGGAAAAGGAAAAAAGGAAGAGACCCTGCCTCAGAAAACAAAGTAGAGAATAACTGTGGAGACACCTAAGATTGACCTCTGGCCTCCCACACATGGTAATGGCCACATGCACAGAATTTAAGCAGTAACAGCAAGGGCTATCCTGATTATCCCTATCATATACCTCAAACCCAAGAAAGTCAGCTAGCATGTGGCCAAGAGCTCCACGGATGTCTTAGAAATTCCTGATTATATGAACAGCTAGTATGAATCCAGAATTAGAGAAGTCCCAAGGAAATGATTCACACTGGTAACAGTGATTACTGCTCTGGTGATTGACACAAGCCACCAGCCAGTCCAGGCATGTGAAAAACCTCCCTCATGCTTCAAGGCCTAGCAGGACAACTACCAGCAAAGTTGGACTGGTGTGGACTTGCTCTCCACCCTGTCCCACTTCACAAGAACCCCCAGCCTTCCACTTACCCTAGCCAAGCTGGAGTCAAGGCAATGATGTTCTACTCTGCCAGATAGGGAGCCTTAGGGACACAGCTACCACCGAGAAGCAGCTGAGTATGCCTGGCAGTTTATCACACTCAAATGACTGCAGTTCAGTTCCAGAAGTTTGGGGTGGCAATGGGTTGCAAATACAATGCCTGCTACTGGCTAGGCTGCTAAGTGTGGAAAAAGACCTTCCCCTCGTAGATTCTACTTCTCAGAGGTGACTATTATGCAGTATTGTTTCAAAAGATCAGCATGAGCCACAAAGACACCACAGTGGGGCCAAAGAGATGACCAGGAGCACATGTTCAATAACCAAGGTGGAAAACTGGGGGCGTGGCTCGTAGGTACAAAGCCCTGAATTCTATCCCAGCACCTCATAAACTGGGTATGAGGGTACATGCCTGTAATTCCAGTACTTGAAAGGTGGAGGCAGGAAAATCAGAAGCTGGAGGACATCCTTAGCTACATAGCAAATTCAAGGACAGCCTGGGGTACATGAGACCCTGTCTCTAAACAAAAAATGAAGGTGGTCACTACCAAAGAAAGACATCCCAAGCCTCACCCAGCAGGGATGGGTAGACACAGTAGACACCATCACCTGCCTCCTCTATGCATTAGGCCAGGTGACTATGCCCAGAATTAACGTCAGTCAGAACCTCATTCAGTCTAAGGCACAAGACGCCCAGGATCAAGAGTCCTTGCAACTCCCCAGGCTCTCAGAGAAAGAAACTGAGTCTGCCAACAAAGCAGAGAATGCCCAAGTCCTCAGGGTCCAATTGGGTTTACATAAGTGTTTTCTTTTTCCTTATTTTTTTTTTTTTTGAGACAGGGTTTCTCTACATAGCCCTGGCTATCCTGGAACTCACTATGTAGACCACAATGGCCTCAGACTCACAGAGATCTGCTTGCCTCTGCTGCTTAAGTGCTGGGATTAAAAGTCTATGCCACTACACCTGGCCTAACAATATCGTTTTCAGAGAGACATTACCTAACGATACAATGAAGGTTAGGGGTGTGGTTCAGTGGTAGAGCAGTATCTACCTACTATGTACACAAAAACTTATTCCATCCCCATCAGGTCAGCAACAAGAAGATACATATTTAGATATTTTTTGGATACTGTGATACTGATTTCAAAATCCAGGATTGGAAACAGAAATGTGACTAGACTGGCATGAGCTGATAAAGTTGAGAGAACAGCACTGGGATTCATTGTTCTAGTCTTGCATATGTTTGAAAATTGTCCAAGGAAATTTTTCTGAATGATCTTCTAAAATACCAATCACAATGCTGTCTGCCTTCAGGAGAGTCTTTGTTACTAGTCTAGACCTTCACAAAAAAGTAGAGAGGGGTTTGATAACACACATCTGTAATGTAAGCACTCGAGGCAGAGGCAGAAAGATCTCCAAGTTTAGAGCCAATCTATCTACTGAGTTCCAGACCAGCAAGGGCTACACAGTGACACTCTGTCAAAAGATCAAAATAAATGCATACAAATAAGTAAAAAGGAAAAAAGAGGGCAGAGAAGGAAAGAGAGGAAGAAACAACATCTTGCTCCTGTGTTAGATACTGTCCAAAAAACCTATGGCTGGGAAAAAGACAAAGAAAGACAGATCTGTGGCTCAGTGCAAAGAGCTCATTCAACAAGCTATCAAGTCAGCAGAGAAAACAAGCCGTGTCGGTGTGGGTATGAGACCATTAAATCAGCCTTCTGGCAGAAACCGAGATTTCCAAACGTTCTGATGACAGCTGGATCAAACCCGCCAATATTTGACAGTAATAAATACAGCTATTTGGGAAGAAAAAAACAAGGAGTGACCTTCCAGTCCACTGAAATATGCCAAATAAGGCAAGCTGCAAGCGGGAGGAAATGGAAAAGAACAGCTAATATTTGGCAAGCTTCCCTTATGATCAACAAATTAAAATGTTAAGGAAGCAATTTGTTGAGAAAAGATATTTTTAAAAGGAGCTGAATCATCCAGGTTTGGCCCCGGATATGGTCAACTGGTGATTTTAAGTCTTTTTTTTTTTTTAAAGTTAATGTTTACAGCCTCTAGAAATGGCATTTAAGACATGGTGCCGTTAATCATAAACCTGTCTTGCAGCCACCTCAGGTGGAGAGTGGGTGAAGGGAAGGCCACCTGCAGCCTTCCCAGTCAGCTGCAGCTCTGGCTTTTCAGGCAGCAAGAGTTAAAGGAAAACACAGCCCAAAGTAGGAGTCCACCTGGTTAGAAAGGATCAGAAATGCTCAATCTCACCTGCACAAAGTCCAAGTACAGTGATAGGATGGCCAGGCAGGGTATGTGGACAAGAGACTATTCTGATTAAAACATTCCCAGGCCTGGTGTGGTGGGACATGCTACAATCCCAGCAGGAGGCAGAGGCAAGAGTGAGTTTAAACCCAGCCTGGGCTACAAAGTAAGAGCCATAGTAAGAGTCTGTCTATTTATAAGGGTGGGTGGGTGGGTGGGTGGGTGTGTGAGTGGGTGTGTGGGTGTGTGTGTGTGTGATTAAGAGCACTAGCTGATCTTCCAGAAGACCCAAGTTCAATTCCCAGCACCCATCCACACAGCTGTTCACAACAGTCTATAATTTCAATTCCAGAAGATCATTCCAGGTACAATCCCAGCAGGAGGCAGAAGCAAGAGTGACTTTAAACCCAGCCTGGGCTACAAAGTAAGAGCCATAGTAAGAGTCTGTCTATTTATAAGGGTGTGTGTGTGTGTGTGTGCGTGCGTGCGTGCGTGCGTGCGTGTGTGTGTGTGTGTGTGTGTGTGTGTGTGTGTGTGTGTGTGTGTGTGTGATTAAGAGCACTAGCTGATCTTCCAGAGGACCCAAGTTCAATTCCCAGCACCCATCCACACAGCTGTTCACAACCGTCTATAATTTCAATTCCAGAAGATCATTCCAGGTCTTAGGAAGGAAAGGCAAGTGGCCTGGTCCAAATAGTGAGCTTCAGGTCAGGCAAAGATAAACAAATAAATAAATAAATAAATAAATAAAGCAAACAGAAGGCCAAGGAAATGGCTGGCTTTACAAGCACGCAGGCCTGAGATCAGATCCCTCCCCAGCTCCCACATCCAAGGGCATGGCAGTGCATGCCCATAATTCCAAAGCTCAAGGTGGAGAGACAGCCACTAACCGGCAAGTGCCAAGTTCAGAAAGAGACCCTGTTTGAAAAATAAGGTAGACTGACCAAGGAAAACACTGGATTCTGAGGCTTCCACACGTGCATACCCATACATATATACACACATATGTAAACACACATGAAAAGGTATATAGACATAAGCCACACATACACAAAAAGCAAAACTACCTTTCTCACTCTAAGAACCAAAGTGTATTCTTGCCAAGGATACGCTGCTCACAAGCAAGCATGCACTCAGCACCTACTGGGCTGAGAACAAAGTCCTGATTTGCAGGGGCAGGGTGAGGAGAGTATCATGTGTTGAGGGAGGGAGGGGAACAGGCAGGTTTCATAAATGCTAGGACATGTGATGATAAGACATGAAAGAAGAGAAAGGGAAGGGGAGAAAGGAACCAGGAGGGGTGTGGCCAGGGATGCTGTCTAGGGAGGAGGAATCTAAGCAGGGACCTGAGAGAGAAGACCAGCACAGACAGAAGTCGACCTCTCACTAAGAATTCCCACCACTGTCCTGGAAACCAGAAAGCAAAATGCCTGTGGCCATGTGCTTGTGGCTGGCTGCACGAGCTTTACTGCTCAAGAGACAGACACACTGCATTTCTCAGGCAGGCTCCCTGGTGATTGCCCCTCCTCAATAACAGCTGAAACAGTGTTCTCTCCCTCGAGCAAATGCAGGCGCTTCACCTGTTCTCAGATTTGGTATGTCCATCTGAGGTCTTCGATGTATGCTGTGATTTGGCCTTGGACTCACACAGTGTGGTGGCTTCTGGGCCATCCAGAAGGTACCCCGTGGTGGCTCTAATGTGAGCTTTCAGCTCCTTCAAAAACACATGTGCCACCTGCCCATGGAAGACAACTGGGTGTGAAGGAGTCATGTTCTCCAAAGAAAACAATAAGATCCAGCCAATTCAACTGTATTTCAGCCCCTTTACAACTAGACTCTGGCCAAAAGTAAGGAAGGCCCTGTCTGGCCCCCAGCCCCTGAAGGAGATTGGTACTTTATTAACAGGCCCAGGAAAGTCACAACTGCTACCTTCAGAGCCAGAATTGCGGCAGCCTCAGAAAAAGAGGTCCACAGTGCATCTCTCAAGGACTTGTTGAATTTACTTCCTGTTTGCATTAGTCTGTTGTCACCTCACTAGCTGAAGTACTGTCTGTACAAAGCTGGGAACTCCAGGAGGCAGGGCACCTAAATCACATCAGATGTGATTGAGCCAGTAAATGGAGTAGGGTTGCACAGTCTACTAGACAGGCTTGCATTCTGGGCAGAGGTACCACCAGCTCTGACAGTCACAAAGTATGCTCCCCAGCCTTAGTGTCCTATTAACTAAGAATGGTAAGTTGGAGGTGTGGCTCAGTGTAGATCACCTAGAATGGCCCAATAAAGGCCTGGGGGTGTCACTCAGTGGTGGAACACCTGCATAGAAGGCCCCAGTAAGGTCTTGGAAATGTAGCTAAGTGGTAGAGATTTTACTTGGTATGCACAGGCTCTGGGTTTCATTTCCATCACCACAAAAATGACGGGGGGATGGGAGGGAGTAGTTTAAACAAAGTAAGTAAAGCTGATTTCCACAAACCACGAGGAGGAAGCCATAAGAAAGGGGGGGGGACCCCTCTTTGCATTTATGCAAAGCAATAAGTCATTCAGCTAAATCCACCCAATTGGAAGTGACAACCTCACCCCAGTCAGACAAGTTCTGTCCTACCTTCCCTGCCTAATTTATGGAAAGATAATTAATCCAAGTTGCTGTCTGAGGTACAATAGGGACAGGGTCTCACTATGTACCCAGGCTGGCCTGGAATTCTCAACCCCCCAACTGGGGATTCCAGTCTCAAGGATTAAACTCCATCCTCCAGCTCTGCTCGATGTAAACCTCCCTGTGCTGATGTCAGAGGCAAGCCACTCTAATTTTTCATGCCAGCCCCCATCATTCCCCAAAGTTATGGAAGAGCAATGAAAGGCCTTTCTGTGCTGAAAGTCTCTTTGAGGTTGAAAAATCCATGAAAGTATGCATTAGTCCCTGAAGGGGGAAAAAAAAAAAAAGTGATTCCCCTTTTACTTCTATAGCACTCCAAAAAGATGGTCATTTTATGGAATGCTGTCTTGTGAAGTGTCTTAATTAGAGTTTCTACTGCTGCAACGAAACTCCATGACCAAAAAGCAAGGTGGGGAGGAAAGGGTTTATTTGGTTTTCACTTCAGCATTGTAGTCCATCAACTGAAGGAAGTAAGGACAGGAACTCAAACAGGGCTGGAACCTGGAGGCAGGAGCTGATGCAGAGGCCATGAAAGGTGCTGCTTACTGGCTGTTCCTCGTGGCATCCTCAGCCTGCTTTCTTATAAATCCCAAGATCCCAGCCCAGGGATGGCCCCCGCCCACCCATTGATCACTAACTGAGAAAAATGCCTCACAGCTGGATCTCACCGAGGCATTTCCTCAACTGACACAAACCCAGCCAGTCCATGGGATAAATGGGCTCCAGGTAGGCATAGCCCACATTCAGATAAAGCAGTCACTTGGCAAAGAGGGACAAAGTCAGGGTCCAGGTGAGTGTGGTTCTAGGTTGAAACATACAGGGCAGGATTACTCCAGAAGATCATTACAGAAGACAAAACTTGGGCCCAAGGGCTGGCAGGGATGACTCAGCTGGTACAGGGTTTGCTGTGCAAGCATGAAAACCTGAGTTCCATCCTTAGAACCTATATAAAAATCCAGCACCTGTAATATCAGCACAAAGGTGAGGGGAATGAAACAATGGCTTGCTGGCTAGCCAATCTGGACAAATTAATGAGCTCCATATTCAGTAAGAGATCCTGTCTCAGAAAAATAATAGTAATAATAATAATGTAGAGAAGTAATCAAGAAAGGCATCCAACATCAGCCTCTGGCCTTCATGTGTGTGCTCTTACATACAAGTATGCACACACACTCCAGGCCCAGGGGGTCAGAGGCCTGAATCCATCTGCTCTATGATTCAAAGAGCTTCATCCAAACAGAAATAGACTTTGAGCTGGGTGGGGCTTCGGCCAGCTAGATGTGAGGTCACATCTAGGAGATTCTGTAAGACCTGCCTGTGGAAAAGTGTGGAGGGAGCAGCAAGCAACAGATCAGCAGGAGAACTTGCAGGGGCAGGGGAGGCTAAGGCTAAGAAGGGGTACAGCCTAAGAAGCTATAAGGCAGCTCTGTTTAAGGGTGATCAAGAGACTCAGCGAAAAGAAGTCTGAAGCACCCGTGGTGTCTTCGGCATGTATATGGTGGTGGTACAGTGGCACAGGCCATCACGGTGAGCACCAGAATCAGAGGTCCAGATAACCTTAGCCTAAAGGGATGTACTGAAAGTCCCTACCCTGGGGAGAAAGCCCTCCCTCCTGGGTTGCAGGAAACAAATTGACTGCTGTGTGTCCCCACTGGAAGTCTATACCCTGAAAGTCTCTCAGCTAATAGGGATGAAATTCTTCCTCTGGTCACTGTCCTAAGAAAGCTATCTCACTTTTCACACCAACCAGACTTCGGGATAGAATATTTTCAAGCCTTAAGTTTACAGGGAAATATCAAGGTTGGAGATACGCCTCTGTTGGTCGAGTACTTATCTAGCATACATAATGCTCTGAGTTCAATCTCCTGCAGCAAACAAACTAGACAGAAATCCCAGCACTTGGGAGGTAGAAGCAGGGGAATGTGAAGTTCTAAGTTGTCATCCTGAACTATAACAGGGATATGATACTGAAGAGATGCCTAAGCAGTTCAGAGCACATACTGCTTTTGCAGAGATCTAAGTTCAAATCCTAGCACCCATGTCAGGCAGCTCACAACTACCTGTAACTCTAGCTCCAGGGAGATCTGATGTCTCTGGCTCCCACAGGCATGCACACATATACTCACACAATAAGAGTAAACCTTAAAATACATATTTTTTTAAATTCTTGCTGCTAGAAGAGGGCTTGGAACTAACTTGGGAAACACACACAAAGAAAATATTCATAGATAATTTTTATTTTAAAATGAAATACATTTAAGAGGTTGGATATTGAAGATGGGAGAGAGACTGGTGGGAAGCTTTTGTTCCTTGAGCACTTCCAGCTGTGATGACGATAGGGACCGAACCATATGGGGAAGTATTAATTCTACCTTCTGTTTGGCTATAAGGTCCCTCTTCTCTTGAAGGGACCAGCTCCCCATTTCAGCAGCCATAACAGCCTAGCACCTGCTTGCCTGATCTTGCCTTGGTCACTAGGAGGTCAGATGCCTGCCTCGTGACAAGGAACCAATCAGAAATTAGCTGGTGGTGCTATGCTTTACAGCTCTGGGTGTGCTTTATGGACAAGTGCACAACGATGACACGCAGAGCATAGCAATCGCCCTGGGAGGGCCTTATGGGCCATAACAACCAGTTGACCAATCAGCACAGGGCAAGCCTGGAGGCACACCAATCCTGAGCCTGTGCGTACCCCTAGACACTCCCCTTATGCCGCCCTATAAGATCTCTATGCTGTAGCTTCACAGCATCTTTGCTAGCCATCCGCCATGGTGGATGGATGAAAGGCCCGAGCTAACATGGGGTTAGCTCGTTAAACAACTACAATAAAGCCTCGTGCTGTTTGCATCAAACTTTCCCATGCGCCCATGCGCCCATGCGCCCAGTGATTGGGGTCTTCGAGGTCCTGAACCGTGATCCTGGGGGTCTTTCACTCTGAAACCAACTTTCATCTATACCTGGGTGACCTTCACCTGGGCTGCAAATGACAGGCTGGAGGCCATAGACCTCCAGTAAACTGCCTGGGGCTGCTGGGCCAAAAGTCCAGCCAGGAAGCCCAGGCACACCCTAGCGCCTACTCTTGCACTATGGGGAACTGCTGAGTCCATTCCTGGGAAAAACTGATCTTTTCCCTGACAGCAACACACTGAACTTTCTCACCGGGCTTCTGAAATCCCCCCTGCCATTTCCTCCAATTCCCTGTGTGTGCTCAATGCAGATCTACATGTGTTCTGGATGAATTCTCTGTGCTGCAATTCAGGCCGGGAGGCCATTTTGTTTGAAATCACATGACACTGGGACTGGGGAGACAGATCAGTTAGAAAGTGCCTGCTGAAAAAAACATGAGGACCTGAGCTCAAAGCTCAGGACCCTGTAAAGAGAAGCTGCCACAGTAGCACATGTCTGCAACCCCAATGCTAGGGACACTGCCAACCAGTCTAGCTGAATTGGTGAGCTTCAGGCTCAGTGAAAGATCCTGTCTCAAAAAATAAGGTGGAGAGGGACAGAGGAAGACACCCAGCACTGACCTCTGACCTCCACACATACACACTGGTAGTCACATATATGAACACAGACATACACACCCCCATACGCAGGATGGTGAGTGATTGAGGAAACACCCTTGTTGACCTCTGGCAGCCACAGACATACACATAAACCATGACACAGAAAGTAATCCTGTCCCCTCTCCCAGGGTCCCTGGGGAAAGGACTAGAAAGAACTAACTAGCTAACTACAGAACAATCCAAACTTGCTACCAAATAAAAAACACCTATTTGGAAAAAAACACTCAAAGTGGAATAAGCAAATCACATGTCTCTAGAGTTGTACTGTGACCCTGGCTGTCAGTTACCATTGAGAAAGCCAACTCTGGACTCATAGGCAGTCAGTGGAAGTGCCCTGCAGGTATCAAGGTAGGCTACACACTCCTTGGTCCACTCCTTGCTTGTGCAAAACTGCTGACAATTGGACTATCTTTCCATAAATGGGAGTCTTGCTCCACACAAAAGGGACAACCTCCAAGCTAAATCTAGCCTCTGCAAAGGTCTAGATCAAGGCAATAAGAATGATGAGTCCAAAGCCACAGTAAGAACCAAGGTTCCTGTCTAAGGACATCTTTCACCATTCAAATCCAAGAGCACATCCGCTTTGAAAATCCCTCTTCTGGGAAGGAAGAGCGCACCTCCAAATATTCAAATCCGAAAGGTGCTGCTGTTAGCTGACTCACACTGACTTGCCCACTGAGCTATGGAGGTGGAAGCAGCTCACACTCAGGAAGCTGGCTTAGACTTTTCAGGTACATTCTGCCAGGCTGGAGGTGTGGCTCAGTTGGTAGAGTACGTGGTTAGAATACGGAAAGCACCTCAGACTGGGTGACCACAGCACCTCTTCTACTCTTGCTGAGATCATTGTTTTGTTGAGATAGAGCCTCGCTGTGATTTAGCCCATGATAGCTTCAAATTTACCATCCTCCTGCCTCAGCCTGAGTGCTGGGAATACAAGCCTGTGTCACTGCACTTAACCACTGACACTATTCTTTCTTTTTTTAATATATATAATCATAAGACCTCTCTATTGGAAAGTTCCAAGCCCACAGCATGTGGTGATACACTGTTTATGATCTAATGAAGCTTGCCTAGGGATCAGAATGCAAGGCTAGCCACAGCCATAAGAGGCCAGGCAGTAGTGGCACACACCTTTAATCCCAGCACTCAGGAGGCAGAGGCAGGCTAATACCCGAGTTCAAGGCCAGCCTAGTCAACAGAGTGAGTTCCAGAACAGACAAGGCTGCACAGAGAACCCTGTCTCAAAGAAAAGGGGAGGTTCTATAGCAGGAACCCCATATACCACCTAGTCCAATTCCAGCCAGGTTTGAAAGAGTGCAGCTGATGGGCCCTGGGCAGGTCTAAGGGAAAGCCCTTTTGAAAACTACATGTTCCCAATCACTAGCACTGTAAACTATCAGTTCTAGGTGACAACTTGTCATTGTTCAGACAATCATAGGAGGGGGGGGGGTTCTTTAGAAATCATTTTCCAAACAAGTATTTGTCTTTTGGTCTTGGCCTGGCCTTGACCTTGCTTCAGCCCTATTGAGGCCAAGACACCTAGCACTCACCAAGACATGGTAACACGCAGGATACAGAACTTTACTGGCCTCCTACAATCAACAGTCTGCAGTGCATCCAAGTCTGGCCTGTCATACATACTTTGGAGCTGTCTTGTCTGGTCTCTTCCTACAGTCAAGTAGACTATTTGTCCTAACTGCTACTAACCTGAGGCTGCACTAACATCTCCATGACATGCTTCCAGTTTGCTGCTGCCATGTGCTAGTGCCTTGAGAAGCAAACCCTGAATCATATAAGAACTGCATGCAGAAAAAAAGTTGATTTAAACAGGCCTGGGACAGAGCTTGGGAACCTCCCTAGAGGGCACCAAGCTCTCAGGCCACTCTCTATAGCTCAACCTTACAAGATAAGGGAGGAGCCACTGTATTGAAAACAGCCAACCATCCCTGGTCCAGGACTTATCAAACTCCAGTGTATACATGAATCACCTGCTAATCTCACTTTAAAAAATGAAAATGACTCAGTGGGTCAGGTGGGGCTCCAGAGCCTGAATTTCTAACAATCTCCCAACCCATATTCCTGGTTTACAGACTACTCAGGTAGCAGAAATCCAGATTAGGGCAGTGCTGTCACAGAGAATTGCTACAAGTTGGAGGCTAGAGAGATGGCGCAGTGGTTAGGAGTACATACTGTTCTTCCCAGTGCACACATCAGGCTCCAGAGAATCTAATGAGCCTTTGGTCTCCATGGGCTCCTGTGCTTATGTGCACACAGACACACACACATGCACATAACTCAAGATTAAGGAAATCTTTAAAAAATAAGGGACACAATATGGCCAGAGGTGTCATCTTCAATGTCATGGCAGCCAGTCTCCAGGCCTAACTAGTTAGCACCTTCCATTCCCTCTCCACTTTGACGACCAGGCCATGTGCCAGAGCCAGCGGGTCTCAGCCAAGAGGGCGTTCTGGCTGTACTTAGTATCACCATCAGGTAGGAATAGATCATGGCCTAGGGATGTAGCTCTGTTGGTAGAGCACTAGCCTAGCAGGCATCAAGTTCTTGGTTCCATCCCAAGTACTGCATAAAATGGGTATGATATGCACAGCTGGGCTGGATAGGCTACATGAAACTCTGTCTAAAAAAGAAAAGAAAATTTAAACACATGCACACAGAGACATTGGTCCCACTTTTACTTGGAGTTTCTAGTGCCAGGACACCGTGGTGCTGTTGCCACGGACTGCCTTTCGGGATGGTATCACTATTCAAGAAAAAGCAATTGGATAAGAAGGATATGGAACAAATAACAGAATTAAAATCAACTCCATTCTAACAGGAAAGGAGGGCAGTATAGATCAGTAGCAGAATGATTGAATCTCAATAATGTCAAGAATAATCTAGATTCTGAATCCCAGAATAAAATGGGCTGTGTACTTTTAAAATCCAAGATGGGAAAATTCAACTCTAATACCCTTACAAGAAAAATTCAAAAAGGAATGGTAAACAGGAATCACAGAATAAGAGGCCAGAAGCCCTAGCAACTACAGTGACACAAATGTGTACCAGTTTAAATGCACTGAGCAAAGAGCCTTAAGTCAAATGTGAATAAAACCCAGAACTTCGTATCTGCAACAGAAGCATTCAAAGCCAAAGCACACTGAAGGACTGAAAACAATGGAAGAGCAAAAGCAACAGAAACTGAAATTGAAAGCAAAAGAAAAAAAAAGGATAATTCTAACACTAAACCAAATAAAATTTACAATGAAATTTCATTATCAAAGATGAAGGAGACTCACACACACCAGAAACAGAAACAATAAATAAGACAAAAAGGATTCCAATCCTACATGCATTTAACAATACTATCATAAGATAATATTATGGGGCCAGTGAGACAGCTCAGTAGATAAAGGTGTTAACTGCCAAGCCTATTGACCTGAGTTTGATGTCCAAAGCTCACAGTTAGAAAGACGAGAACTAGCTGGGTGTGTTGGAACAGTCCTTTAATACCAGCACTGCAGAGGCAGAGGCAGAGGCAGAGGCAGGAGGATCTCTGTGAGTTCCAGGCCAGCCTGGTTGGTCTACAAAGTGAGTTTCAGGACAGATAGGGTAGTTACACAGAAACTGTCTTGAGGGCTGGAGAGATGGCTCAGAGGTTAAGAGCACTGGCTGCTCTTCCAGAGGTCCTGAGTTCAATCCCAGCAACCACATGGTGGCTCACAACCATCTGCTATGAGATCTGGTGCCCTCTTCTGGTGTGCAGATATACATGGAAGCAGAATGTTGTATACATAATAAATAAATAAAATCTTTAAAAAAAAAATCTAAAAAAAAAAAAGCTGTCTTGAAAAAAAAAAAAAGAGAGAGAGAGAAGTGCTTAATTCCCTCCACCCCAGGAAAAGGTCCCCAGTTCCTCCTAATGACTCCCCACTAGTCCCACTTGGGGACCTTTAAGTTATCCTCTGACCTACACACAGATACACCATGACACTCAGTATGTCACAATGTGTGCACACACACATGCACAAAAGATAGTAAAGTTTATATGTGTATATTTGTATATAATATTATATATATTATATTTGTATATAATATTATATATATTTATATTATATACAAACATTTTGCATTATAATATAAAAATATATATGTCTATATAATTTATATATAATCAAATGATAAAACTACATGAATAAAATTATTCAAGACATGAACAGGAATCTACTGAATAAACTACATGTATCATGAAAGTGTGATTCCACATGTGAGTGTATATGCAAAGTTTTTTCTATTCCAATCAAAACCACATCTTTTTAAGTGTACATGATAATAAACAGTCATAAAGATCCATGTATCAAAGCAGTCTCAGACAGGCCAGGGACTACATTCTCTGGCTATATGCAATAAAAATACACATCAAGAATATAAGAGAAGCCATTAAGGAAAAATGTGAAAAATCTAGATCATATATGCTATTAAATAGCCCATTCTTTAACCAAAGAAGAATGATGAAAAAAAATCACCAAAGAAATTATTAAATTTAAAAATGAAAGTGCTATTTGATTTCATCTTTAGTAAGTAGTAAAGTTATATGCTTGCCAAAAATAAAAAATAAAAAAAAAATAAGTGACACACTGGAAGACAAATGTCACACAATTTCAATTTTATGTGTAACCTAGAAATGATGAACTTATGGGAACAGAGAGCAGAATTGTGGCTATTAGGCTTCAATGTGGGTCTTTTAACAATGGGGAAATGATTGGTTTAAGGATATAAAACTGCAGTTGGACAAGAGGCATGGACTCTCTGAAGTCTTGAGGTCTACTGAGAGCATGATAAATATGGTTGATAACAATATGCTATATTTTAAAAGTTGTGAGATAGTATACTTTAAGTGTTCTCAAAACAAAAATGATGAATATATAACATGTTAATTGGTTTAATTTAGCCATGCCAATGTGAACATACTTATTATGTATCATAATTGTGCATGACTTTATTTATGAGCTAAATAAATGAATGAAAAAAAGGAAAAAAAATGAAAGTGCTACACATCAAAATTTATGGACATGGCTAAAGTAACATTAGAGGAAAGAGGAAATGTTATGGCTTTGAACAGATTTATCTGAAAATAGGAATTCAAACTTAAAACACTAAGCCCTCAAAAGAATATAAGGAAAAGAGAATGAATTAAAAGAGACAAGAAAGAGTGAGCTGGGCGTTGGTGGTGCACGCCTTTAATCCCAGCACTCGGGAGGCAGAGGCAGGCGGATCTCTGTGAGAGCGAGTGCCAAGATAGGCTCCAAAGCTACACAGAGAAACCCTGCCTCGAAAAACCAAAGAGAGAGAGAGAGAGACAGAGACAGAGGAGAGAGAAAGAAGAGAGAGAAGAGTGAAATGAAGGTGAAAGCTTGGCCCCATAAACACAAAACAGAAGACTAACAAGACCAAAAGCTATTTGTTCAAGATTAGTAAGAGAAGCGGAACTGGAGAGAAGCCTGAATTGGTGAAGTGTTTGCCATGCAAGTATGAAATGGCTTCACCCAGCGCCCATGTGAAAAGCTGGGCTCAGATCCCAGGGGTTCCCTGGCCAATCACTCTAGCGAACACAGAGCTCTAGGTTCAGTGAGAGACACTGCCTCAAAAATAAGGCTGAGAGCAACTGAAGAAGACAACTGATGGCAACCTCTGGGTGAGCACACGTACACACACACGTGTACACACACACACACACACACACACACACACACACACACACACACACCACACCACACTATAAATAGATAAATAGAATAAGCAATGTCTCTATGCATGAGAGAAAATAAAAGGTTGTAAGAAAATTCCAAGACAATATAGAAAATAAATAGGAAATAGTTACAGCTGAAAAGAGTTACAAAAATAAAAACAATACTATGAACAAATACATTAAATTTTAAGGCCTACATGAGATGGATAATTTCTTTTAAAATATATAAAGTATCAAAACAGAAGTAACAGGAAACCTGAATTAATTAGGAAAGTTAGCTGTCACATTCCAGATCAACACTGATGGCCCTGCCGGTAAACTCTACCCAATCTAAGAATGCAGAGTGCTTTCTTCGTACAACCCCCCCCAAAGCAGTTTAAGCCATTTTATGAGACCACTATAATCTCACAACAAACTGAATAGGAATAGGAAGATACTGGTCAACTTAAGGTTTTAAAAACTGCCACTGAAGTCCAACAGTACTTTAAAAATGCAAAAGGAAAAGAGTTTATCCTAGGAAGTAAAACCAAGTAATGTCATTTAACATACTCAACGGACTAAGGGGGGAAAAAAGCCAACTGACATGAAGAACTTTGTCATGGGTCAATATCTATTTAGGCGAATAACTCTCTGAAACTGGAGGAAAGGGGGCAACAGCTGTTCCTTTGCAAGGTTAAAATATTTTTCCAAAGCCATCACATTTCTTTTAAGGAAAGGTTTTTTGTTTTGGTTTGGTTTGGTTTGGTTTTGGTTTGGTTTGGTTTGCTTTTTGGTTTTTTTTCCCAGATGGGTCTCTGAGGTTCAGGTCAACAGAACAAGGTATTCCAACATCAGGACTGGGAGCAAAGGATAGATACAACTGCCAAATTCTGCATATGCTATTACCCCCCTGAAAAAGGGCAATGGGATCAAGTTATCTAGTGAAAAATGTAAAAGCCATCTTGTCTCATTCAGAATCAGTGAGCAAAACCAACAGTTTCCCTTGACACTGTAATAATCACTTTGAAAACTGTAAAGAACCAGCAGCAGTTAATTTAGTCTGACCCCAAGTGGGACCTTTAAGAGGTGGAGACTAGTGGGGAGTCATTAGGAGGAACTGGGGACCTTTTCCTGGGGTGGAGGGAATTAAGCACTTCTCTGGGGGTTAATCAGTTCCAGAAGGGGAAACCTGACCACTCTACGGCACCCTCTCTTACTATGCCATCTTGTCTCTCATGCAGCCTATCTTTCTATCATCTATCAATTGACACAGCCATTTAGGAACCTTTCCAGAACCAGCACTGTGTTATTTAGACTTTTTGTCTCTAAAACTGAAAGCTAAATAAACCCTTATTCTTAGCCATCCTCTGGTATTTCATGACAGTAAAAGAAAAACTATATATTCATGAGGTCTTAGAATACAACAAAGCAGTGCCCCAAATCAACAGAGAAAAGATGAGTAAGAAATCAATGCTTAACTGTAAAGGACAAATCTATATAGATACAAGACTGGGAAGATAGCATAGTAGGTAAAGTGCCTGCTGCACAAGCAGGAGGATTGAGTTTGGATTTCTAGCATTTATGTAAAAAAACAAAAACAAAAAAAGGCATGGCTAGGTGTGATGGCACACACCTTTGATCCTTTTGATCAGAAGATGCAGGCAGATCACCCTGAGTTTGAGGCCAGCCTGGTCTATATAGAGAGTTCTAGGACAGCCAAGGCTACATAGAGACCTTGTACCAACCACCTCCCTTCAAAAAAAAAAAAAAAAAACTGACATGGCAGTGCATGTCTGAAACCCTAGGCCTGGGAGGTAAAGACAAGATCCCAGGAGGCAAGTCTGACTGTTTCAGGTTCAGTGAGAGACCCTGACTCATAAGGTAGAGAGCAACAGAGGAAGACAACCAGTGTCAATCTGCTGGCCACACACACACACACACACACACACACACACACACACACACACACACACACACACAATGTTTACAGAAATACAACTTCTTTGTGATCTTGAATAAAAACATTTCTTTCTTTTTTTTTTTTTTTTTTTTTTTTTTGGTTTTTTGAGATAGGGTTTCTCTGTGTAGCTTTGGAGCCTATCCGGGCACTCGCTCTGGAGACCAGGCTGGCCTCGAACTCACAGAGATCCTCTGCCAAAAGCGTGCGCTACCAACGCCCAGCAAATAAAAACATTTCTAAGGCAATTTTTGAGTCAAAATACCACACAACATACACAGAACATCCGGAAGACAGACAGACAATAGGGACCTGGTCTCTCAAGTCCACATTTGCAGTTTGTCTTAAGGACTTTTAACATAACAAACAAACTCCAAAATGGTCCTGAACTTTCCAAATCTCATGGAGTTGAGTTGCCCAGGGCACTAGTTTCTGTCCCTGCTTAAGGTAAGAGTGAAAGGCAGAGAGTCACAGGCACACATTCCCAACTAAAACAGCCTTGGTATTTATTTCACTGTAACTTACAGAACCTGCCAATTTCATTCACAATTTACACCAGCATCTAATTATACTGAACTGAATATTAACTGTTCTAATTGCTTAATGTTTTATTAGCTGGAGCTAAAGTATGGAAGGACAGCTGGCATGGCAAATGGGATTCTGTTTGCCATTAGAAACGAGAGCTGGGGGCACACGTCTCCCATCCTCACATCTGCCACCCTGAGGACCAGCGTGTCTCTAGGGCACTCCTCTGGGTCCATGCCAAGCCAAGGCCACCAGGAAAAACCTCCCAGGAATTGGATTTTAATTATGACATCTTGTTTCAGAGTGCTTTTTCCAGCCAGACACAGTGACACACACTGTAATACCAACACTCTTGAGACAGAAGCAAGAGGACTCTAGCTAGTTCGAAACCAGCCTGATCTACATAATGAGACTCTGTCTCAAAAGCAAACTACAAAAAGCTGGATATGGTAGTGCGCAACTACACACCCAGCACTTGCAAGGCAGAGGCAAGGTTGGGAAAGCTCAAGGTTATACTAAAAGTATCAAGTTTTCCAGATCAGAGGACTTCATTGTGAGACCCTTCTCAAAACAAAGCAAAACAAAATAAAAAACAAAGAGCATATCTTCCTAGGAGTTAGGGACTTAGTTCAATGGTACAGCACTTGCATGCAAGGTCTGCGGCCTCAAAAAAATACCGGGCATGGCAGCCCACGACTTTAATCCCAGTATTCAGAAGGCAGAAACGGGTGTATTTTTATGATGAGTTCAAGGCCAGCCTGGTCTCCATGGCAAGTTCTAGGCCAGCCAAGGTTACATAGTGAAAGACCCTCTCTCAAAAAAAAAAAAAAAAAAAAAAAGAGGAAGCTTTCTCCAGCTGCAGAAAATGACCACCCCAACAGGAATGACGAGGAAATGTTTTCTCCTATCACAAGTGACTATAGCAGCAGCTTTTTCAGTACCTCAGAGCCACCAAGGATACAAGCTCCTCCCACTGTTCTACTTTGTGACTGTCAATCTGGCTTGAAGCCCCAAAACTGATAGTGGTAATATATCTGGGCAACCTTTTCTCATAAAGGTTATCAAGACAAAACCAAAGAAGTAGCCAGCCCTGCAAGGCTCAAGCTTGGCTCTTGCAGGTGTTCTCAACCTCTGGGTCGTGACCCTTTGGGGGGTTGAACAGCTCTTTTAAAGGGGTCAGTGACCATTGGAAAATTCAAGATATTTAAATCATGATTCATGACAGTAGCAAAATCAGTTATGAAATAACAAAAATAACATATATATACATATACATATATATATTAGTTCAAATTAGGAACAAGCTTGTTTCACATGTCAATCCTTCTCCCTCTCCCTCCCCTCATCCCAACCCCTCACCAGCCCCATCCTCTCTCCCCGCTCCGCTCAACAAAAATAACTTTATGGTTGGGGTTCACAATATGAGAACTGTAGGAAGGCTGAGAACCACTACTCTAGAGAGTAATGGGTATATGGGATGTGGGGGACCCCTTGGTGGTGGGTGGTGTGAATATACTCTCATTCCAAACTGTTCCCCAGCTGTTTCCACAAAATCAGCTTGCCAGCAGTAGCAGCTGGGGTTGGGGTTGAATTGCAGGAGGAGTCCAAGAGGGTTGTAAGGAGGAAAACCAGGCCAGGATAGGGGAACAGAGAGCAGGCCAAGTGTTAAAATATGCACCATGGAAAGAAGAGTCACCCAAGAGGCCCAAAAGCCACAGACTCTAGCTAAACACATCACAGCAGACTTCCACAACTCCACTCCTAATAATAGGCCTAAGAAATGTAAGTACATACATTCCCACAAACATTTGCACAGAGGGGCTGGGGGGGCTGTCAGTAAAGTGTGTGCAAGTATGAGGGCCTGAGCTCAAAATACCAAAGTAGAAGCTAGGCTTGGAGGCACAAGGCCTTAAACCCAGGGCTAGGGAGGTGGAGAAGAATGCTGAGGCTCATTGGCCAGCACTGTAGTCTCATCTATAATCCCAGCACTTAAGACGGAGGTAGAAGGATCAAAAGTATGAGGCAATCCTTGGCTACATAGTTTGAGATGAGAGGCCAGTCTTTACACCAAGTAAACAATGCAGAAAAAAAGAAAACTTTCAAAATTTCTTCAGGTCATCCTAAAAGATAGTGTTTTGATTGTTTCTTTTAAGAATTCTCAGAACACTTTTTAAATTTTCTTCATTAACTCCCACAATGATGGCAATGAAAACTCAGAGCCTCTTGAATGTTCTGAGAGTGCTCTACCACCAAGCAACTTCCCCCAGCCCAGTGTAACTTATTCAAAGTAGCTGTGCACTCCTTATGTGTTCAAGTACCACTCTCCCCTCAGTAACCAAACTCACAGGATGCATCCGGGCTGCTAGCTGGGCCTAACTGGAACTTCTGTCTCAGCCAGTGTTTGGAGATGGACAGGGCTCTTTTATGTGGAATAGGGCCCATAGCAGGACACTTTGGCTACAGTACCTAGAACACAGTCTAGTGCCGTTTTCTGGGAAGATGCCCTAAAGCCTCTCTCAAAAATACACCACCAGGCAGCAAGGGCTACCTAGGTGGTGTATATACAATCTACGTCCAGACACTTCCTGGAAGGTGGTGGCAGATCATTCATCAAGCAGTCAACTGAGGTCTTCCACAAATACAGCAGGTCGCTTTAGGGACAGTTCAACACCTCCCAGCAGAAGGACATGCCAAGTGCCTGGCTTTCGCAGGAACAGTCAAGTGATGTGAAGGGATCCTTAGCAAGAAAGAAACCCTCTTTCTCACACAAAACAAAACTTTGCGAAAAGGATCTCTCTCTCTCTCTCTCTCTCTCTCTGTCTCTCTCTCTCTCTCCCTCCTTCTCCCTCTCCCCCCTCTCTTCCTTCCCCCCCCTCAAAGACAGGGTATAGTGTAGCTCAGGTTGGCTTCAAGCTCACTATCTGATACCCTGCTTCCATCTCCCTAGAGCTAGGTTTATAGGCATGCACTAGCACACTAGTTTATACAGTGCTGTGGGTGGAACCTGCTAGGCAATCACTTAACCCATGAGCTACATCTCCAGTCAGCAAAAGGGGTTTGCTAAAGTCTGCAAACTCAGAGCTGTGTTTTGGGGTCCAACAGCTTCATTTTCATGTCCTAGGAACCTACACGTTGTCCTGCAAACAGTACCACAGGGACATTTTTTTATGCTTGACTTCTGTCTTCTTTCCCTTATGTGAAGGTAATTTTCATGCTATCTCCTTCCTACTTTAGCTGCCTTCCCAATTCTGGAATCAAGCACACTTGCATGTACCTACCCCAAGGCAAACAGAATCCCAGAACATCACCTTGGCTTCCCAGTCACCTGCCACTTGCTTTTGGAGCTATAGTCCTTTATATCAACCTCATGCTAAAACAGACTTTCCCTTCTTGTCTGTCATTGCCTTTTTCTCTGCATGCCCAACAGTGGAGCTATCCCAAGGAGGCACCCAAGAAGCCATAGCCAGCCAGGCAGCCCTGCTGTGATACCTGCCAGCAAGCGTCTGACCTGATACCTGGCAGGCGAAAATCCCCCACCAGTATGTACCTGACTTGCCACCAGGTATCATTATAATTAGTCACTGTAATTGAAGCTGAACACAATTAATTACATAATTTTTAAAGTGTTCAAGTTTAATTCCATTAGAATTACATCATGAAACCAGGGAATTACACAGGATTACCAACAAAAAGCAAATAGGGATGAATAAAAGGAACTCCAGGCTGACTCCCCACATGTCTGACTCACATCCAAGGCTGAAGCTCAGAGCCCATCACCACACCTGTTTCGAATAAGTCTGTGGCACCCAGCCAGTTGGGTATCATAAGGACCTACCTCTGAAAGAACCCATAACCTGTACCCCAAACACTGGGGACACAGGCCTGCTGGATGCTCAGTGACGGTGTGGCATTGAAGACAATTCCCTCTGAGGAAGGATGGTCTCTCTAACAGCTTCCATTCCCCAACCTCAGCTTTTTAGGCCCAAATGGAATCCTAGTAAAATGTCATTCATATGTCCCATTTCTGTCATGGCCTCACCAAAAATGGCAAGCCTGGGTACATTCAGTCTGGGAGGGGCACTAGGGTGGGTCTTTTTCCTGGGCCTGGCCCTTCCCATATCTCCTGGGGACTATGGCACCACCACATACAACCTTCCAGTTCAGTTCCTTATTGCCAGTCCTTTCTTGCTTTCATATGGAGCTTCTGGAAGAATATTTTGCAATGCAAATCTAAGCCTCAACTATTTATCTTCAATTTAGAAACCAGTTGTTCCTCCAGGTCTTGGAAAACAGAAATACCACCTCCAAGGGGCTGTGCTAGTGGGCCCTGCTCCCTTTGTTCTCAGGATCCTGGGTGCCTACACAGCGTCCATCACTTCTTTGCCTATTTTCTGTCTTACCTACAAGAATGTAGGTTCCTGAGTGGCAAGAATTCCTTGTGGTTCTAGAACACAGCCCAGCCTAACACAAAGAGAAGGACCCATTCTTCAGAATCACCTGCCCTTCGGAGCCTGGTGCACACAGATACTCTGCCTTGAGATCTCTCACCAGCAGGACAGGTACATACTTCATGTCAAAAAAAGATCTGAGGCAGTCAGACATCATGAGATATGCTTAAGTGAGTGTAGGGCTGGACAAATGGATCAGCTGGGACAGTGCTTACTATACAAGCATGAGAGTCCAAGTCTGATCCCCAGAACCCACCCACATAAAAAGCCAGGTGTGGTATAGGATTGGTGGAGACAAGAGGGTCCTTGAAGCTCCCTAGGCCAGCCAGCCCAGCCTACTTGGTGAGCTTCAACCAGCAAGAGACCCTGTCTCAAAAAACAAGGAGCATGGCCTTGTATCCCCAGTATTCATGAGACAGAGGCAAGCAGATCTCTGTGAGTTTGAGGACAGCCTGGTCAACAGAGGGAGTTCCAGGACAGCCAGAGCTACACAGGGAAACCCTGTCTCTAAATAAATAAAATAAAACAAGGTATATGGCATCTAAGAAATGACACCCAAGGCTGTAATTTGGTCTCCACATGCACATGTGCATAACACCTGCATACACACCTACACACACACACACACACACACACACACACACTCTCAAATGAGTGCAGGAACAGCCTGAGCAGCCTGTGGAAAATACAAGTTGATCCACAAACAAAACAACAAATTATCTCACTCAAACATACTATGTTATTTCTGAAACCAACACACATTTTTGCAATTTTCTCTTTATTTTTAATGTCATATTTCTTCTTTAATTTTAACATTTCATAACAAACCATTGTCCCATCCTGGTTCCCCATCATGTTTTGTGTCGTCCGTGTGTGTGTGTGTGTGTGTGTGTGTGTGTGTGTGTGTGTGTGTGTATCCTGTCTCCATCAGGGTCTGCAAGATGAAGGTACTTGCTGCCCAGTATGACCACCACAGTTTTAATTTCTGGAACCCACGTAATAGAACAAAAGAACCAACTTCCAAAAGCTTTCTTCTTAGCTCTACACATATGCTATACACGTGTCTCCTATATACATACACATACAAACAAGCAAGTGTAAAAAATTCCAAGTACATTAGGCATGCAAAATATTAATAATTTTCTGAGTCCAGATTCATCAAAAAAAAAAGCTCAGTTTCCAATAATAAATCACTGAGAAAAATAAAATGTGCAGAGTGTCACTGTGACCAGGATACTTCTCTGAGGACAGATGGCCACCCACACAGCTCTCAGAAAGTCAGTCACTGAACATCCACTACACACCGCCTTCCCTTCCTGCAAGCTAAAAACAGATCCCTTGTAGGGTGCTATCCTGAGGATATCAGAGGACTTGAGTGGCTTTGGCAACACACACGAAAGTCATCTTGACTTCCAGGGTCTGGGAAAGAGGCAGCTCTAGCCCCAGCCAACACAAGGTTAGACACTAATAGCACAATAGTACAAATAGCAATGGCAGTACAGGTCTCTCCCAATGGTTCCCACAACTCGTCCAGCACGGCTGTGCTGTTCATGCGATGCACAGACTCGCTGGTTGAGGACATGGGACAGGTCAATTAGGAAGGACGCTCCTTTCAGTCTCAATGTCTGATGAAGTCTGCAAGAAAGGGTGCAGTATCTTTGATAGTGCTTCCGTTAGTTGAGGAGGAAGCAGAGGAAGCATGCAAACTATGGAGGTCCCAACAACACTAAGTCTACCTGAGGTTGGAACTTGGGCCAAGGAAACGCCAGGTTCCACAAGGCACTCCCTGTGGGGTAACCCAGCTAGGCTCCATTTCATACTCCAGCTACTTAGTAAAGACAACCAGAACACTTCATAGGCAGCCTTTCTGAGTCCCTGAACAGCTGAATTTATATAGCCTCCACGGAGCTGTGTGTATAGATATGATGGAATAAACTAAGGGCCTAGGCCACGACCCACTAGTGCTCAGTGCCCAGGAAATAAGAGCTGGCAATCGGGAAAAAATAAACTCCCCTGCCCTATCACCAGCAGACATAAGCTGGTGACAGTTTATAATGGGACAGCAGCCTGTCCCTTCCCTTCTTGTTCCTTTTACCTGACACTGGAACCCCCTAGCTAGATCCAGAGCTGGGAAAGTTAAAGTGAGGGGCACAGAGGTATCCTAAGTTCAAACTAAACCTTGGGTTCAATCCCTAGCACTTCAAAAATATGATCTACAAGTAAAGAAATCCTTGCCCAGTCTATCACCAACAAAGATAGACAGGTCTCTCTTGTGTTCTCTCTCTCCTGTTCTCTCTCCTGCTCTCTCTCTCCCTCCCTCCTTCCCTTTTTCTGTCTCTCTGTCCTTGGTACTGGGGATTGAACCCTGGGCATCTTACATGCTAGGCAAGTGCTCTACTGCTGAACTACATCCTTAGCCCACAATTTTACAGAATTCTCAAGCATTAATCAAGGCCCCCAAAAATCTCCTTTAGGTTTTAAACTCTGGCTCTCAACTCATCTCCCTACTCAGTGCTAACCTTTTGCCTGGACATTCAAAACAGGAGGCCCCCAAAGTCCTGAAATCCCAGAAGACATAAAGTCTCTTCCCTTTGCTGGCCACTCATTCCACCCTGCCCCTAAAGCAGCAACAGGTCACACACCCTGCTCCTCTCAGATCCCACCTGCCACCCTTCATGCAAATGTTTGCTTGTACAGCCAGACAGTATGTTACCAACACAGAAATATCCTAGGTAGTGCTTTCTTGGGATAAAGAAAACACAGAAAGTGTGGGCTATGAAGACCGCTGCACTGAACCAGAGCTGGCTGGGTGCCAGGCCCACAAGAGAGCTTCTGGGGAATGGGCTGGTGCAATACATTCCCCTGACCCAGACACCCAAACCTGAGCACTTCTAGCTCTGGGCTTGCTCTTAACATTTGCTGGGTTCTGACAACTAGACAGTAAGTGCCTTCCCTGCTCAGTGGGCAAGTACCCTCCCTGTCAGGCTGCAAGTAGACTTAACAAAGAGTCTCCAGCATAAAACTGTTCTGTCCAAATCTATTTTTTTAAAGTGGATTTTTAGGGAGCTGGGGACATGGCTCAGGTGGTAGTGCTTACCTAGCATGCATAAGGGCATGGATTCTATCCCCAGCATGGGGAATGAGGGGACACAAAAAAGCCAATCCTATATAGATTCAAACCAACATGTACAAAGAAGGAATTTAATAAATGGGAATACAAATCAAGCATATTCCCTTGGTAGGTTTCCAAGTATAGCCATTTTAATAGACCTGTCCTACCTTCCATGATATTAAGAACCAGGTCTCAGTTGGAATGTAGTTCAGAGGTAGAGTGCTTGCCTAGCATGGGCAAGGCCCAGGGTTCAATCCCCAGCATCAAGTGGGGGTGGGGGGGCTGGGGAGTCAACTCTGCATTCTAAATTTAACCAGTTAAGAGTCCCCAGCAAAGCACAGAAAAGCCTACCCCTGAGAGAGGCTACAGCCCTCAAGCAGCACTTTCCAACTGTGCACAGCCCTAGGAAAGAGTGTGACACATAGTACATGTAGAACATAAAGTGGACAGCAGGTGCCTGAGAGGTCAGAATAGTTGGATGCTGCCCCAGCAGTCATGTGGGCCATTAGAGGAACTGAAGGAAGGGAGCCCTAGAGCCCCCCAGCCACCCGTAACTATTTTCCTGGGCAGCTCCCATCCCCCATACTTGGACTTCCTTGTCCATTCCCCACCATTAGACTTCTGTGACCTTCCAGCTACCCCAAGCACACTGTCAAAACCTCCTCCTTGCCATTCAGTCTGCTTCCTCCCAGAGAGAGCCTGCCACTCCTCCAGGCAGGAGGGAATGCATGCAATCAGGCTAACTCCTCAGATGGATGTCCAGAGGGAGTTTCACAGGAGAATGTCCACAAACAAGCAAGATTCTGGGTTTGTTTCTGCTGGAATGAAAGGTTTGGATGCATCGGAGACAGACATC
Source organism: Cricetulus griseus (assembly GCF_003668045.3). Classification (NCBI taxonomy): domain Eukaryota; kingdom Metazoa; phylum Chordata; class Mammalia; order Rodentia; family Cricetidae; genus Cricetulus; species Cricetulus griseus. The sequence goes on from NC_048597.1 coordinate 115,528,170, forward strand.
CATCAGAAGTTCTGTCTGCCAGCTTGGGGAATGTGGTCTCCATTCCATGCCAGAGTAAGCTGCTGTGGGTGTTTACGGACAGGCACAACATGATGAAATCAATGGTTTGAGGAGATTCATCTGGCAGCCCCGTCTGTCATGGATTTCAACCTGCTTCAAATGGACAATTTTGAAACAAGCAAAGATTTGTGAACTCAGGTGGTATGCAGCGTTAGAAAAGACAAGATCTCATTGGCAATAAACAACCCTAAACTGACTGCATGTGTGTGCGCGTGCGCGCGCGCGCGCGCGCGCGCACACACACACACACACACACACACACACACACACAGATTTCATTAAAGTATCAGCAAACTGTGGGATGACAACATAATTACATACCAAAATGAAGCCATCTAAAACAATTGCAAACCACTTCTAACTCCCCTGACAATGACCTTCAACCATAACTGGTAATATCCTTCCTTTCCATATTCCACATTGTGCTGACAAACTGTGGTAGCAGGGTTAAGCACAATGGTAGACAAGGGTAGAAAAGAGAGGCAATTCATTCCCTCTAGGACGACCAGCTTCAGGTGGCACTGTACCATAGCATGGCAGAGGAGGACAAAGCAGGCACACCATGCATGCGTCTCCTGTGCTCAAAGCAAAGGCTGTGGCAGACCTCATCACCTGAAAAGGCATCTTACAGCAGCCAGGCTTCCTGTCTGGCTCCAGGGTTCCCACACTTGCCTACTGAGCAGAAACATGATCCCAACTTGAACCTGTCTCCCACTTGGCTGGAAGATATGAAAGCACGGGTTACTGCGAAAGCAAGAAATTGAGGTAGAGCTGAAATAAGCACGTCAGTGAGCATTTTGATACTGGTTTCAGCAAAGGCTCCCACAGTTGTGGCACAGAATGGAACTATAGACCTGTTTAGAACTTAAGGTCTGAGTGCTGGGATGCACAGTTGTCTGCCCCCACCCCCCACCCCCACCATTAGAAAGGTCTGAGCATCATGGGCTGTTCTTGGTGAAGGCCGTCCAGAGCAATATAATATGGAATCACACAGGTTCAGGTTCTAGGCCAACTAGCATGGGGGAAAACAGAAAGAAAAGAGCATAGCCTGGAGTTGAGGCACTCCCTATAATCACTTGGGAAGTAGGAGCAAGAAGATGAGGAGTCCGAAGGCATTCTTGGCTATATAGCCAGCTCCAGGACAGCCTGAAATCCTGTCTCAAAGCATAAAATGGCTGGTTGTGACAGAACAGTCTGGGGCTGCTCAAGAGGCAGGCGATGGGAGGATCAAAACATAAATGAAGACTAGATTGAGCCAGCAAGATACTTAACAGGTAAAAAAGCACTTGCCAGGCAAGCCTGAAGACCCAAGTGTGATCCCCAGAACCCACAGCTGAAAAAGAAAACTGACACCAAAAGGTTGTCCTCTAACACACACTTCACACAGTAATAATAAACAAAATTTTAAAAAACAAAAAACTTTAAGAATATATTTATTTGAGCAGTGTCTGTCATACTTCATGGAAGGATGCAAGAAAATGACAATCATAGCAAAAGAATGTAGCTGTCTCCCAGTGGGAAAAAATGCTTTCCAAACCTCATCAATTAAAAAAAAAAAAAAAAAAAAAACTCATAATGTCCAATTCCCTCAAGTAATCATTTAAATTTTCATTTACACCTTACCTCTTAAGAATCTTAAAATGAAGTTCCACAAATACTTATTTAAAAAACAAAAAACAAAACAGTTGTCATAACACTGAAGATGACAGGCTTGGCATGGTAAGAGCAGGGCAAGAAATGACAGGCAGCGGTGATAGAGCTTAGAACTGCCTTTTGTAGGCTAAGGGCGGCTCCACAGTAGCCCTTCCTTACCCAAAAGCCCCCAGGCCTTGCTGAGGTTTGCAGCTCCAAGCTCTTGAAAGTAAGTTTGCCTTCCAGGCCAGAGAGATGGTTCAGCCAATAAAGGCAGTTACCACAAAGCCTGACCACCTACGTTCATCTCTGGGAGCCACATGGTGGAAAAAAGAACTCACTCCCAAGTTGTCCTCTGACCTCACCTCTTACATACAACAAATAAATAAATGTAATTTTTAAAATAATAGTTTGCCTTCTGTGTCATTTACTAACTTTTAAAAATCTCTCTGCTTCTCTGGGGCGGTGGGGTGGGTGGGTGTTAGGAATAAAGGATAATGGGTTGGGACGATAGGTGGCAGGTCCCACACTGGGACCTCGAGGACCCCGGTCCTGGGTCGGTGGATGGACATGACTGACTCATGTTAAAAGTTTTATTGAAGGGGAGGTAAGAAAATAAGGTAAGGAGACACAGAGACAGAGAGGGGACAGAAGAGAAGAGGGAGACAGGAAAAGTCCTGTATGACCCAGGGGAAGGGGGGGAACAACACCACACAACACTGTCTTTTAAAGGGGTCCTCTGCACTTATGTACAGACTACTCAGCCATGGGCTAACCAGAATACTGCCTGAGTGCATTCTGCCAGGTGACAGGGGCAGGCCAGCATAATGCCTGAATCCTTACAGGGGTATATGAAGACACGCTAATCCAGATGCCAGAGGGGGGAAGCAGGTATCTTCTCTCCACCTTATTTATTGAGACAGGTCCCTCAATGAACCTGAAATTCATCTTTTAAGCTGGACTGCCTAGGGAGTTCTGAGGATCACCCCGTATCCTCCCCCATCCCCATACCCTATTTTTACCTAGTTGCTAAAGATTTAAACTAGTTCCCTCTGTTTTTACAGCAAATGCTCTTAACCTCTGAGCCATCTCTCCAGCCCTCATCAAATCATTTTTAACAGAGTCAACAGGCAGGAGGGAACAGAACAATAAACTACTCAGAGGTCCAAAGAACAAGCTAGTAATGGCACTTAAAATGAGTTCATGTGGCCAGGAGTTGGTGGCACACGTCTTTAATCCCAGCACTCTGGAGGCAGAGACAGGTGGATCTCTGTGAGTTCGAGGCCAGCCTGGTCTCCAGAGCGAGTGCCAGGATAGGCTCCAAAGCTACACAGAGAAACCCTGTCTGGGGGGGGGGTGTTCATGTGCTTTTGAATCTTTAAAACATCAAACTATGTTAGAAAAAAAAGTCACAATTCATTAGAAAGAGCCAATTGAAAGAACACTACCTTGCTTACAGGAGGAGGGCAAGTACAAAGAAGCCCTTGAGCTGTGGGTTTGGTATCTTTTATTTTTTCAGACAGGGTCTCACTTAGCCCAGGCTGCTCTCAAACTCTGTGTATTCAAGGATGACCCTGAACTTGTAATCTACCTACCCAGTCCTGAGATTTATAGGTGCACACCATCTTACTGGGTATGGAACCTAGTCTGGTCCATGCTAGCAGGGCATTCTACAACTGCACTACATCCTCAGCACTGACTTTATTTTCTTCATATACCAGGTGGACAGGATCTGAGAGTCTCTCCCATCTAAAAAAAAAAAAGGGAGGGGGCTGTCAGCACCCGAATACATTTTAATGAGAGTATGAACATCATTCCGCTGCTCCACATTTTGCAATATTCACTTCAGAAAGGGCTAATTTATCCATTTGTTTCTTCCCTAACCAAACTTGCAATGGCTTACAAGCAACCACAGACAACTTGTTAACTGCATTTCCTTATTGAGCAAGTACAGCCGGACAGAATGACTCTGCGGCATCACTCAAGGTGATATGAAAACAGATCCAGCTACTTGGCAGTTCAGAGTTTAAACTCTGGTAATTTTCTCCAGCATTAACTGCATAAATCAAACACTCGATTTCAAACACGGGTGATGGAGGCAGCCCGGGCTGCAGGCTCCAGTGTCTTGGAAAGGTGTGGCCTGCTTTCCTGGCCAGCTCTGCTTCATAGAGGCTTTAATGGAAGGAAGCAGGACCTAGGCAGTTTTACTCAAAGTGCATCTCCTGCATGGCTACTGCTTCCTTGTTCTGCAGTGTCTTCCCCTCGGCCTCCTGTCTGATTACCTTTCCTCTCATAGAAAGACACCCCCTCCAGCCCCACATCCTCTTACCCCACTTCCCATGGCCCAGGGCTCTATTAAACACAAACTTCTGCCAAATGCCTTTGGCCCCCAACAGTAAGGGAAAAAATTCAGGTGAAAAATGAAGAAATTGACATACTTTTTTTTTTTTTTTCCAGACTGGGTTTCTCTATGTAACAGTCCTGGCTGTACTGGAACTCGATTTGTAGACCAGGCTGGCCTTGAACTCACAGAGATCCGCCTGTCTCTGCCTCCCACGTGCTGGGATTAAAGGCGTGCGTCACCACTGCCCAGCTGACAGACATTCTTTACTGTAACTTTTTCCAGTGCTGGAGATGGGACCTTTTGATTGATCTACCTGACATCCTACAATTCTTTTGGGTTTTGTCTGTTTTTCAGACAGGGTCTCACCTTGTAGCCCTGGTCAGTCTGGAGCTCACTATGTAGACTAGGCTGTGGCCATACACTCAAAGATCCACCTGCTTCAGCCTACAGAGTGCTGGGATTAAAGGTATGTGCCACCATGCCAGGCATAGCCCTAAAAATCTTAAAGAGGTTTACAACAAACTAGACATCTTTCAAAGAGCTGTGTTCACCCTCAGATTTTTTTTTTTTTACACTGTGTCATTTAATGCAAATAATGTGTACCACAGCACTTTTTAGGACTGAGAATTCTTGGTACAGCAGCCCTAAAACCAATAACATGGGTTCTCTCAATCCCCAGGTCCCTTCCTGCAAGGACACTCCCTTCCCTGCCAAACATTGCTCTTCTCACCTACTTCTCAGAACCCAGTTTAAAAAGAGACAGGGCTTGCTGGGTGGTGTTGGTACACCCCTTTAAGGCCAGCACTTGGGAGGCAGAGGAGGGTGGACAGATCTTCGTGAGTTCGAGGCCAGCCTGGTCTACAGAGCTAGTTCCAGGACAGCCAAGTCTACACAGAGAAACACTGGGGGTGGGGAGCTGAGCACAGTGGTTCATGTCTGTAATCTTAGCATGAGTGTGTGTGTGGTAAGGGGTGGAAACAAGGCTGGAGGATTGCTGTCAGTTTAGGGCATTTTGTACTATAGAGATCCTACCAATAAACTAATTGAATAATTTAAAAAGTGGGATACAGAGCAACTCGGGAAACATGAGCAAGACCAACAACTCCTGCCGGGCGTTGGTGGCGCACGCCTTTAATCCCAGCACTCAGAAGGCAGAGGCAGTTGGATCTCTGTAAATTCGAGGCCAGTCTGATCTCCACAGCGAGTGCCAGGATAGTCTCCAAAGATACACAGAGAAACCGTCTCGAAAAACCAAAAAAAAAAAAAAAAAAAAAAAAAAAGGCCAACAACTCCAAATGACCCTTAGAAAATTCCAGTACACACACACACAGCAAAACCTAATTTGGAACAGACAGAAAGTCAAGGCCACCAAGTGACTTTCAGAATCGCACCCTCAAAACCTGAAATAGGAAAGTGGCAAACAGTTCCGGGGACTGTGGCACTGGTATGTTAGTGAAATACACCCCAGACTAAGTTAAATTTTTAAGGCTTTCAATGGAAGAGTATCTCATTACGTGTAGAATTTTTAGGCAGAGTAAGTTGCCCCTAAATTAGATCACCATCAGGCTTTCATAAAACGTAAATCTATGCTCAGGCCATGGATGAGCCAAGAGTAGTGATGGGTGCCTTTAACCCCAGCACTCTGCAAGCTGAGGCAGGTGGATCTCTGAGTTCAGGACAGCCTGATCTACATAGTGAGTTCCAGGACAGCCAGGGCTATGTAGAGAGACCCTGTCTCTAAAACACAAAAGAAAAAAAATAAAAAACACCACCTGTCCAATTATTGCCTCTGAGATCTTTTTTCTCTCAGGCATGACAAAGATGTCCAGGTAAAGGGTAGTATGGGGGAAAGGGAGGCTGTAGACCTCTCTTCAAATAGCACCAACAAAATGAATAACCACCAGCAGTAAGTGTCCCTCTACTTGGCTATGGTCAGACTCAAATGAAAGAGTCCACCTGTTTCCAATTAGATACCAGAATTGCTGGAGTATTTAAACTACATTTGCTTGCTACTTACACAAAACAAGTCTTCCAGATTTTTTGAATGGTTAAAATATGTTAAAATAAGATTAAGGGTCTGGTTTAAACAATCAGAGGCAGGGGAATTTCAACTGAAACCAAAACTATCTCTCGGCGGCAGCAATAACCCAGAGCTTCAGACAAAACAAAAAGACGACGTAGACACATTTCTGCCGCCGACAATGACTAATAAAAATCAGACTTTTCTTGGGAACGGCATTTATACTTTAAAGCTACGTATTAAATTTCAAATAAATTTATAATAATTCCTATAGTCACTTACGATTCTATATAGCAGAATAACTTACTACAATAACTTGACAGGGCATTCATGTTATGGCCCAGCAAGATACGTGAAATTTTCGGAAACTATAAAAGGAAACAAGGGCAAGTACAAAGATTTTTCATTTGGTAAAATTTCTCCTAAAGCAATATACAAATTTCCCCCTAACAGATCTATCCTTCCTTCATTTCACTATGGAATAGAGATGTAGGTCTTCTCTCTGGCCTTGTTTTTCCTACAATCTCAGGAAAAGCCTTGGCCATCAATGAAAAACTCCCACACTCACTGATAGTTTTCTCTTCCTTGACTATCAAGAGAGAAAAGACTTGTGAAACTATTAAATGCCTTGGACTCAGTGGGGGTGAGCAGAAGGCAGGTCCACTCGGTGGACTAGGAGAGAAAGTTCTTGGGTGGACAGAGCTGTTTATTCCTCTTCCCTACTTAGACCTGAGTATTGACAGAAGGCACAGGCCAAAGGGCTTCAGGGCACCCAACCACCTCAAGAGCTACTACTGCATTATTCATCCTTGCACTGACTGTGCCTTTCAAAACGTGGGGGGGGGGGGAAGAGCACTGATAATAACCCTTCTCATACCCAGTCTCATAAGACACCTATATTAAAAGAACCAAGATAGAAAAAAAAAAAAAAACAACAGGAGTTCCCTGCATCATTTGTTCATTCATTATCCTATCAAAGGCACTAAGTGGAGTATTTTAAATTGAAATTATATACATATTACAAGGAGCAGTGGTGGGCTTCTGGAAACACACAACACAAACACAAGCACACAACACATACAAATTCAAGCACATCTGTAAGAGGAGAAAACAAAAGCAACCAAAAAATGGACTTGCAGCAAAAACTGAATTGGTTTTCTAATTTGGGGAGAGAACAGTTTTAGAGTTCACTTTTGCAGGGAAGTCTCAAAAGGGAACAGATCACACTACAGTGAAAACGCCCCAGACTGATGAAGCCACAGGCAGGCCCCATCCCCAAGAATATTCAGAGTTCCACTAATTCGAAAACAAGTTCCAAGAGTTAAATATACCTCTTTTGAAACATGTATTTAAAAGATAAATTTATACAATGGTGTTTTTCTTAGTTAAAAAAAAAAAGTTGGTTTTTACAAGTCTGGGACAGGGTCACAACTTGTTCAACTAGTCTCAGTAACACTAGAACACTCACTTTGCACAATACAAGCCGTGGTTGGGGATGAGAAAGGAACAGGTCAGTTTTCAGAAACCCTCTTCAAGGGCAGACATCCACTCCACGTTGCAAGGTGGTTGAAAGATCCAAGAAGCAGGGACATAAGAACATTAGCCCTCCAGAACGCTAAGGGAGTTCGGGCCCTGCTGCATATTACCAAGACCTAAATCAATCCAGCTAAGACTCAAGGAAGACATACACTAAGTTTTTGGTCAATCGGATCTCAGTGTAACCTAAAGAATTCTCACTAAAATCTCCAGCTTCCCATCGGTAAGAACAGAGGATCCTCAACCAGATACCAACTCAAAAACTCTGGACCTAAGTTCCCAGATAAAGTCCAGAGTCACACTTGACCTTTGGCATTCCAAGTTCAAGAAAGGCTTTCAAACTTGCCATCCAGTGGCACAGTTGAAACCACCTAAGGCCAAATCGTTATCTACCAAAAGACTCTGTAACAAGAACAGTACTTAACAAAGGGTTTTGTTTGTTGTTGTCTTAAGATCAACATAAAGTTCATCCATATCAACCATAAGGGAAACTTTCAATGAAGTCAGGTGGTTAAGTACCCTCAAGATCCCCCATGGAAAGCTAATCAATGCATGGGGTAGGGGGCTGCAAGAATATACACCAAGTTCATAAAATGTAATAATTCTCAAGAAACCAAAGTATTTTTCCTGCCTTCTTTGGTAATGCTTAATAAAGGAACTTTACTGATTAATTAAACTAGAATGTCACAGGGGGGTGGTGGAGAAAATTAAGGTTTGTTTTTAAAACTCCACAACGGGTTTTACAGTAAGCACAGGAATTAAATTATGGTAAAAAGGCAGCTATTTTTACTAAAATAGGGTAGACCAATTAATCAAAAAATGCCATCCAGCTATGTTCATTACATTCAGGAATCTAATTTACACAATAGACACTATGGAGTAATACATTTTAGTCAATAAATACTCGAACTTCTTTAAGTTTTAATCTTATCAGAAATACATATTTCACATAGTCTTCCTAGTTAAGAGAGAAATGGGAGGAAATGGCATAACGAGTATCCGTCTGCCTTATCGTCCTCACGTAGGCAAGGGCTCAAATTAAAGTTGTCTCGCTCCACTTACATATGTTTTAATCCAATCGGCTTCGTTTCCAGCAGGCCTGCATATGGAGTTCGTTTCTTTCAGATTACTAAGGGTGCTATGGGAGGGTTAGGAAAGTTCACTCAAGTAGACCTTCAAGCACACTTTAGAGTTGGGAGCACAGGCGATTCCCTAGAGATGTTAATGGAACTTCACGAGTGTGTGTGTGTGTGTGTGTGTGTGTGTGTGTGTGTGTGTGTGCTCGCGCGCGCGAGAGAGAGAGCACACACATACACACACGTGCAAAGCTGCCGCTCTGGACCACAAGACTGTCCCTGTCCCCACTCTCCAGTGCCCCCAATGATCAAAGCTCTGCGGGCTCATTCGCCGCTCACCTTCAACTTGGCTCCGGCTACGCACAACATCCACCTGGCAGATTCCCGGGGCTGTCCAGGAGCCGCGAACGCGGAGCTAGCACTAGCAGGGAGGACCCCGAGGGCGAGCAGCTGGTTCAGATGAGGGGTGGCAGGCAGGATACCATCCTCTGGGCACGCAGGCAGCTCCGCCTCGGAATGGGAAGCCCGGTTACCATCCCCTCGAGGAGACGGGGAACCACAAGCAGTCTCCGCACAGTCCAGCGGGGCCCCCGGGGCTTTGCTTTCGAGAACCTGGCTGGAGAAGGCGGATCGCAGCGGACCTGCCGCGCGCTCCATAGCTCCTGGGGCCCTTTAGCAGAGAGGACAGAACACACCCTCCGCCAAAGAGTGGGGGGCTGGAGTAAAGCAAGCGACGGGTCACCGAGGGGGAGCCCTGCAAGTCCCTGAGACGCGCAGTTAAGTCTGTCTGCACTGGTCAGTGATGCGGGGGGAAGAGAGCCCCGAGTCCGGGTCACGCAGGGGCCTGCACTCGGTGGAAAGTTGCAGCCTCTTCCCGCACCTTCCCCCTCCTCCGGGGCCGATCCCACACTCTGCGCGACCCACCGGCGTCCCCCGCAAGCCAAGTTTTCGCCTTCCAAAGCTTCCCCCACAACCTCTTCCCAGGGAAGTCCGCGGGCGCAAAAAAAAAGGGGGGGGGCCAGATCGAGCTCCGTAGCCACTTTCACGCAGCAGACACACAAAAGAGCGCGGGGCTTGCGGGTTGGCCCCGGGACGTAAACAAACGGGATGGGGGAGGGGCCCGCCACACCGGGGAGCCGGTGCCCCGGCCGGGCCAACACCGGTTGACAATCCCTAACCGGAGTAATGTTAGGAGGAACGGCGGCGGTTGGGCCCGAGGGGGCCGATCGGGAGCAGCCAGGAGCTCCACGCCGCCTGCCGTCTCCACGACAAGGGGCCACCCGCCAGCCTGGCCGTCGCCGTCGCCGCCGCCGCCAGCCGCCGGTGGCCGATCTGACCCTCCCCCGGAGCCGGCGGCACCACAGCGCCACCAGCTCCTCCAGCTCGGCCGCGCCGGCGGGGCAGTGGCGGGCAGTGGCGGCGGCGGCGGTGGCGGTGGCGGCGGTCCGCGACTCTCCTGCAGGAGAAGAGAGAGAGAGAGAGGAGAGAGAGAGAGAGAGAGAGAGAGCAGGCGCTCTCCCCCCCCCCCAGCAACTCCCCACAAACTTTCCCCGGGAATACGCCGGGCTGAGCCGGGGGGAAGGAAGGACGTGACTGGCGGGAGGGCGAGCGGCGCCCCGCTGCTCCCCTTCTTCGCAGCCCCGCCACCCCTCCGGAGTCACCCCGCGGCGCGTCCCCCTCCTGAGCGCGCGCGAGTTCCCACTGAGCCCCCGTGGGAGGGGGCGCCGCTCCCCCTCCGCTGCACCGGGGTCCCGCGACAGCGACAGCGCGCGGGGTCGGCGGCGGCGACGACGACCGTGGCGGCGGCGGCGGAGAGGAAGACACCCTCCGGGGTTGAAGGGGGCAGACACCGGGGGGCAAAGATGTTGGTGGCGGCTGGCGGCTCCGGCGCCATCTTGGGCTGATCGATGAATTGAACAAAGAGGATCAATTTCCGATCAGGCCGAGTGATCAATGAGAGCCGGGGAGCCCGGGGGACTCGTCGCCGACTCGGCCCCGCTCTTCTCCCGGCACCCCCCTCCTGCCTTTCCCCGTCGCCTCAGCACCCCCGCCAGGGCCTGGCAGCCCGGAGTGTCACCCTCCTTCCTGAGGGAGGCCGCGACCGCCCGCAGCCCTCACCCCCCGGGCGCGAGGCCGAGCGCGGAGAAGCCTGACCTGCAGCTGCTGTAAATCAAAGCGCTTCCAATATTGAAACATCGATCCCACATTGGCCGCCATCTTGAGACATATTGAGACGGAGTGAGCGGCTGATAGAGAGGGGGCTGGAGTTCAGGAGCCGCCAGGAGGCAGCAGGCGGGCGGGCGCCAAAACCCGGCCTGGAGCCGGCCGCCGCCTCAGCCACCGCGGACGCGGACTCCTTCCTCACGGCGCCGCCGCCGCCGCCGCCGCCGCCGCCGCCGCCGCGCGCCGCCGCCGCCGCCGCCGCCGCCGCCGCCGCCGCCGCCGCGCCGCCGCCGCCGCCGCCGCTCAGCGCGTGGAGTCAGGGGCCTGAGGGAAACGCGGCGGCGGCGGCGGCGGCGCGGCGGCGGCGGCGGCCTGGGCGGCGCGCCGCGCTCTCTCCCCACAGCCTGAGCGCGGGCATCCGGGGCCCTCGCGACCCCTCACCCTTTTTCCCGCGCGCCCCGTCACACGCCCCCCTCCCCGGCCGCGCGGCGACCCTGCGGCGGCCCGGCCTCGAGGGGGCGCTGCGGGGTGTCCTGGGAGGCCCAGCGGCTCACCTAAAGGGTGACCCCCGGGAAGGTGGCGCGATCGCGAGTGGGCGCCGCGCCGCTTCGGCCGTGAGCGCTCTTCCGCACCGAACATGCGGAGCGCGCGACGACCACCTGCGACCCAGACCCCCGCCCCGCCCCGCGCGCGTGTGTGCGTGTGTCTGTGTGTGTGTGTGCGTGTGTGTGTGCGTGCGTGTGCGTGAGTGTGAGTGTGCCGGGCGTGACCTCACTCCGGTCCCCTGTGCGTTCCAGCCGGGGACCTCCGGGCCGCAGGGGAGGTCAGCTGTGCGGCTGACCGCCAGCCGCGGCTGATCACGCTCACTCCCCGTACTCGGCGCGACCCCCAAACCGCACCCGGACACTCATCAGCCAAGTGGCCGCAGGGTCCCCACCCTCCAGAGCCGCTCCAGCTTCGGCCAGAACTGGGAAAGTCTTGGAGCCTAGTTCTGTCCCCAAGAAACTTGCTCGGTGGTTCACACAGCTCCGCGTCTTTGCAGGCGGAGAGTTTGGAAGCATGCAAGGCGCTCCACACGGAGCGCGTGCCCCCGAGTTTACACAAACGTTCACTTTAAACCCGGAGCAAATTCTCTTCGCGTTCCCTCTGGCTCCAAGGCACGCGTTTCAGGATCGTCATCTTTAATGGGTTTATTCACACCGGCGAGTTTGCGTTTGCAGTGGGGACACAGTGCTTTCACTCGTCTGCGCTGCGTTGAACATGTAATTAGTTAAGACAAATCCCCCCAGATTGCTTAATCTTTAAAATTATATGTAAATAACGTGTGTGTGGAACACAAAACATGACCGTGGAAAATAACTGCTCTCTGAGCCAAGTTTGAGGGTTTAGCGCCACTGGGTTGCGGTGAGATCGATATTTCTAGAGAAAGGGGTCGGAAGTGAAAGTGTCCCCCGAGATTTAAAGAACACTAGTGTCCCCGGGGCTTGCGTCGCCGCCGGGAGCCTCTCTGTCGTGAGGCGGTCGGGACCCAGTCGCACTCGAAGCAGGTGCGTGGAAGCGCGCGGGCGTCAGGGGGCGCAGAGCCGGCTCCAGTGTGGAAGCCGGGACGCGGCACCGGGAGGGTGAACACTGCGGGCCGGGGCGGGGCCGGGGCCAGGGCGCCGGGAGGGTGGATACTGCGGGGCCCGGGGGGGGGGGGCCGAGGGCTGGGGCCGGGGGGGGGCGGGGGGGGAGGGTGGACACTGCGGGGGCCGGGGGCGCCGGGAGGGTAGACACTGCGGGAGCCGGGGGCCGTGGGGTCGGAGGCCGGGGGCCGGGGGCCGGGGGGCCGGAACGCGCCGGAGGGGAGGCTGCTCTGCAGCTCCGATCGCACCGCCCGGTAGAGGGCAGCGGCTCCCCGACACGCGGGTCCTCAGGTTCCCCCCCATCCCACTTGCCCACCCGGGCTCCGCGCACTTGGCCACGCCCTGTCCGGGATCCCAGCGGGAAGCAATTACCTCGCCACCTAGAGCCTCTTAGATCTTATCCTTTTTTCCCTGTCTTGCACTTTAGAGACCGTCTATGCTTGTGTGGTGGCCGGCAAGAACGACAAAAACTGGCCTAAAGGTAGCTAAACAATTAGAATGTGCGGGAGCATTGAAACAAGCAATTCCCTTTCGCGGGAAACGATCGGGGAAATGGTATGGATTTACCACAGATGTTCTCAATCTAATTATCCTGTCGATCCCCTGGGTTTGAACTTTAAAAACTGAAATATATATGACCTATGTAATAGTCGAGAAATACATCTGGTTGGAATTCAGAGTTCTGAATCCATAGCAATATTTTAGATATAAGTTTGACGGGTATTAAATACAACGGTTCCGTTTCTAGTTATGTTTATATTTTTGCATGTTAACCTGGCTTACATTGGGTGGCCCAGAGCTTAAGCTTTATTTAAGTAAAATTTAGATTTCTCCTAACAGAGTTTTTGGGTTATACAAATTTTATTGCCCTCAGCTAGGGAGAGGGGAAAAAATAAGATAACTTCCAATGGCATAAAAATGTTCTCATTTCAGAAGGTAAATCACTAATCAAAAATTATCTTGGGTGAATGAAGCAACAATGCAAAGACCTGTGAAAAGATTTTGAAGACTGCATTTTAAATGTTTAGAACAAGAGTAGACATAAAAGAACAACTTAGATCTAGATGGTGGGGTGTCTCAGTAGGCAAAGCACTTGCTGTGCTAAGCCTGCTGACTTGAGTTCCACTCCAGAATCAACGTGGAGGAAGAAGAAAACAGACTCCTCAGACTAGTCCTCTGACCTCCACCCCCAGCTGTGGCGTGTGGGCCACTGCACACATCATCATCTTATTCATAATTAATAAATGTAATTTAATAAAGAACAAATTATAAGTATTTCAAAAGACTTTTTTTTCCCTTGCAAGTTGATGTTCAGCCAAAGTATTGTAAAACATGGACAATCACTGGCGTCTGAAGACAGTGGATTTACCAAGTTATGAACTGCTTAAAATATTTCAAAAATGGAAGGGTTTAAGGACTTCATTCTCCATCGTCACCCACAAAGATAACACAATGAGTGACCAGATCCTTTCAGAACCCAGTGAGAAAGAATGGCTCTGACCCAAGACCAAAAAAAAAAAAAAAAACTTGACATATAATTGATATGACTTTGAATGAAGCATAAGAAAAACAATCCAGAGGCATTTGGTCATTATTTTTTAATGTTTAGCTTCTCCCTTTAGGGGAAGAGAACTCACAGTTCCCAAATGAGTGACTAATTGCCACCCCAAACTTTCCAAATTAAGCCCCCCCCCCAGTCATCAAATGAGAGAACTGAACTGATCAAACAGACATTAATTTCTGGCACCTTTAAATTCAGTTTAGCACCAGAGAGGAGAACTACATAAGTAATGCAGGAACCCAGAGGTCTCAGTTTCTTCTGTGGCTGCTTCTGTGTAGCCCTGGCTGTCCTGGCACTCACTCTCACAGAGATCAGACTGGCTTCCAACTCACAGAGATCCACCTACCTCTGCCTCCTGAGTGCTGGAATTAAAGGCGTGTGCCACCAACACCCAACTCCCACAAATAATCTTAATCTCTCTGGGGGGAAAGTCATTATGCTCTGATTTCTTATTTGTTCCCCTAGAAATTTTCTCCCCAAGAAACACCAAAGAATAGCTTTACCAAACTAAAATCATCATAATAATCCCCAAATCTTCTAAACCATATGTTTTGAAGGATAAACACGGAGATACTCATTCTAAAGACTTAATTCTTTTTTTTTCTTTTTTCTTTCTTTCTTTTCTTTTTTTCTTTTTCTTTTTTTTTTTTTTTTTGTATTTTTACATCCAAATTAGAACTGGTGTCAAATAGTTGTCAACAAGAAACATTCCAGAGCCTAGGCGATAGCTAGGTAGGTAATTTTATTTGTTGGGGAATATTATTTTAAGGTGTGTGACTTTTCTTTATGCTACATTTGCTTAACTATGTGAAGCTGTGATTCTTTGTCTTTCTAAAAAACCTGATGGTCTAATAAAGAGCTAAACAGCCAATAGTGAGGCAGGAGCAAGGATAGGTGGGGCTGGCAGACAGAGAGAATAAATCAAAGAACAGAGGAAGAAGAGCAACAAGGAGGAAGTCAGGGGCCAGCCACCCAACCACTCAGACACACCAAGACACAGAGTAAGAAATAAAGAAATACAGAAATAAGAAAGATAAAAGCCCATCGGGTGAAGGTAGATGAAATAACTCAAGTTAAGAAAAGCTATCAAGCAACAAGCCAAGCTAAGGCCAGGCATTCCTAAGTAATAATAAGACTCTGTGTGTGATTTACTTGGGAGCTGGGTGGCGCCGCCCCCAAAAAGCCAAAAGAGTAAAAAGTATTCGGCACAATAGCACTTTGCTCTAAATGTCTGCCTCCGTGTGCTCGAACCCCAAAACCCACAGGTGGACAGAGCAAGCGACCTCCGAAAAGGGTCTTTTGCCATCACATGGGTACTATGGCATGTATGCACGCACACATACATACACATTAATAAGGAAGTGAACGTTTTCACATAACCATAAACAATACACAAGCCTGAAAACTACACCATAGGGGCTGGAGAGATGCCTCAGTGGTTAAGAGCACTTACTCATCTCGAAGAGGACCTGAGTTCAGGTCCCAGCACCCATGCCAGGTAGCTCACAACCAGCTGTCACTCCTGCTCCAGGGGATTCTGTACCTCTAACCTCCACAGGCACCTGAACTCTTACTCACATAGCCATACATAGACACACACATGCACCTAATTAAAAATAAAATTTAATTAAAACCTACACCATAATGTAGAAAACACCACCATGTTTTCTCGGCCATAAAAAACATGGCTGTATATGATAGAAAAAAATAATCCCCATTCATAGTAAGTCATATGGAAAAAAAATTTGAATTTTACAAATATAGAAGTTCAGCTGGGTGGTAGTGGCGCACACCTTTAATCCCAGCACTCGGGAGGCAAAGGCAGGAGGATCTCCCAGCCTGATCTACATAGTGAGTTCCAGAAAGGCCAGGGCTACACAGAGAAACCCTATCTCAAATAAATAAACAAACAAGCAATCATATGTGTGTTCATTCAAAGAATTCGTCAATGTCTTTAATTTACAAATATCCAAAACCAGACAAACGTTTTGAAACACTCCAAATTTGTAAAGGCCTATTCTTTAAACCAAAACATGAATAACAAAGGTGTGTGTATCTGTGTGTATCTGTGTGTGTGTGTGTGTGTATCTGTGTGTGTGTGTGTGTGTGTGTTGTATGTGCATGCACATGCGCACACGTATATGTGTGGTGACTGCCTTCCAGAGCAATTTGGCACCAAGTGCTAAAAGGAATGAAAGAAGACTCCAGATCTATTTTTTTCCGCTCAAGAAAGCCAAACTACTTTTAATTGTTTTGTTTTTAAATTAATGCTTTATGTTAATTATTTCTAAGTACACTATTCATGACACGATGTAAGTACCCACCAAATAAAAGTGCACATTTGGCTACATGTAATTACACGCACAGTTCCTCATTCATCTCTATATGCCAACTGTATGTGGAGTTATATAATTGTACCAAGAACCTGTCGGACTTGTAAGAACCAAGTCTAAATAGGAGACAATCATGTTCGCTACCCTCCCTGCCTGTCTCAGGAGAAAGTCTGTCTTCATCTCTAAGACCCTTTATAAAACCATCAAAGGCTTCATTTCTGGCCCACCTTTAAGCCAACCGTGCACTTCAGATCAGCAATAAACTGATGATACTTGCAGTTGGGATCTTTCCACACCTTTAATGATTCTGCTCTGTTCTCTCCCACTTGTCTTAAGAAAGTTTGCTGCTTGAGCTTTTTGATAGAAGCAGCCTACTCTTTGAACATGGATCTAGAATAGCATTGTGGGGGCCGGGGATGTGGCTCAGTGGTAAACCTCTCCCCACAAGGCAAGCAGAGGAAAAGATCACTGTTACACATCACGGACGTGACCTCTTGAGGCTCTGGGACAGCCAAATAAGTAGGAGAGGACCTGGAATTTCTTATTATCACTTAAGCTTCCAAACCCCACCTTACCAGCCACAAGTTCCCTGACTCTAGTCTCACTTTAACCAAAAGCTCTGTTTTCTGTATTTTTCATGTTTTGGTAGGAGTATGCAGTGTGTGCAGGTGCGCATACACCTGGGGGGAGGGGTGCATGAGTGGAAATCAGAGGACGAGCCCCAGAATGAGTCCTCCACCTTGTTTGAAGACCTCTGGTTGTTTGGTGCTGTGTACACCAGGCTAGCCCAGGGACTCTCCTGTCTCCACCACCCTTCTTGCTATAGGACATGGCTACTGAGTTTGGCTTTTTTTTTTTTTTTTTTGAGTTTGGCATTTTTAAAGTATTTTTTGCTTTATTTCTCCTGTGTGTATGTTTGTGTGTGTGTGTGTGTGCGCGCGCACTCACACTCACACTCAATGTGAGTTCAGGTCCCATTGTAGGCCAGAAGAAGGCATTGGTCCCTGGAGGTACAGAGGCTTTTGAGCTGTAGGGTGTGGGTACAGGAACTGAACTCAAGCCCTCTGCAAAAGCATCAAGCCTCTTAACAACTGAGCCGTTGCTCCAGCCCCTGACTTTTATTTTTTATGTGTGTGTTTGTTTTGGGCAATACTGCTTCTGGGTATCAGAACTCATGTCTTTATGCTTGTATACCCACTGAATCATCTTCCCAACCCCTATATTATATTCTCATTTATAAATTTTCTTAGTATTTAGAGTGCATTAGAAATCCACTTTTGCTTTTCTTTTTAACCTTCACTTCCTCTTTGTGAGATGTCCACATATGTCATACTGTATAATGCTACCCTAGAGGACGCCCACTGATGTCATTGCTGAATCAACAGAAATTCACAGTGTACCTAGTCAGTAGCCTGAAAGGACTTGAAATAAGTAAAGTGCTACATAAATATTATTATTATTATTATCTTCTTTAATGTACAAAGACAGAATTTGTGCTGCCAATTCCTTTCTTTAACTGCTGAATGGGATAGGCCATGTGTGTTCTATTTGCATTTCCATCTCATGATGAATATTGTTTTGTTATGTTTTGTCATTTTAGAAAGGGTAGCTCTATATGACCCTGGTTGGCCTTAAACTCCTGATCCTCCCTTGCAGAATCCTTACTACTGAGATTACACCTGTGAGCCACCACTCTTGGTAGAGTCATACGATCAACACTTCAGAGATGGAAGCAGGTGAATCCAAAGTTCAACATTATCTGTGGCTACAAAGTTCAAGGCCAACTTGACCTATATCTGACTCTATCTCAAAATATATATATGTGCATGGATGTGTACATGAACACTCGTGTGTGTGTGTGTGTGTGTGTGTGTGTGTGTGTGTGTGTGTGTGTTGGGGGCCGGAGAGGTTCAGAGAGTAAAGCTGGTCAAGCAAGAGGACCTGAATTCAAATTCCCACCACCCATGTAAATTCCAAGTGGGCATGGTGGTCCATCTGTTATTCCCATGTAGAAGGCAGGGACAGGGGATTCCCCAGAGCAAGCTAGATAACTAGACTAGTCACTGTCTTGATGGTGACTGATTGAGAAAAGCCCCTGAAGCCATCCTTGGCCATCTACATGTACGCACACACAGATGCAAACAGGCATATGAACACACACACCATAAACATGTAGCCATGTGCAAATATATATACATATATGTATGTATGTATATATACATGATGATTTTTTTGTTTGGTTGGTTTTTTTTGAGACAGGGTTTCTCTGTGGCTTTGGAGGCTGTCCTGGAACTAGCTCTTGTAGACCAGGCTGGTCTCGAACTTACAGAGATCCGCCTGCCTCTGCCTCCCGAGTGCTGGGATTAAAGGTGTGTGCCACCAACGCCCGGCACCTGATAATTTTTTAAAGTTGTTTTCATGATACAAAATGAAGTATTGTTCTATTCACCAGACTTCTTGTTTTATTTTTAATTACGTGTATATGTTTCTATGTGTAGGCAGGTACACAAGCATGCAGGTGCCGACAGAAGCTAGAAGAGAGCATCAGATACCCTGGAACTGAGTTTACACCTAACATGGGTGCTATGAACAGAACTCAGGATCCTTTGGAAGAGCAGCAAGCACTCAGAACCACTGAGCCATTTTACCAGCCCCAAGTTTCTTATGACACACCCCTGCAGTTCTACAGTTCAGGTCAAGTGAAGATTTGTTTCTGTGAACTGTAATTGGATTTTCGTTGTCATGGGGCTGTCAAGTTGTATATTGTTTTTGTCCCGGGTATGTGTGGCTTGTAAGATTCTAAAGATTTGCTCCAGCAGGGCCCTGGAAAGCTGATCTCCCTCATAGGGGGTTGAAAACTTTTCTTTTAATTCCCTCAAGCTCTATTCTGATTAAATGTTTGATCTACTGTCAGTTTTTGGAAGTCTGCATTATGTCTTTAGAGCTTTAAGTAGCTAGATATAATAAAGCCAGACTCTCAAAAGATGTCAAAACTGTGGTTGGATTTTTGTTTGTTTTTGGAGACAAGGTGATATATATATCCCAGGCTAACTTTACACTCACTGTATAGCCAAGGATGAGCTTAATCTTCCCATCCTCCTGTCTCCTCCTCCCAGAAGGCTATGGCTACAGGTGTGTGCCCCTGTGCCTGGATTCATGAAGTGTTGGGGATTAAACCCAGGGCTTTGTACATGCCAGGCAAAAATTCTACCAAGTGAAGCACTCCTCTAGCTTCTGCCTGACATGTCATTTCTTAGACAGTAATTTAACTCTGACGAAGCAAAGGAGTGCATGATCCCATCATTATGAGAGACAATTGCAAACTGCAAGGGAAAATCACATCCTAATTTTGCCACTGAGTCACCACCTCACTTGGCCTCCAGTTTCCTGTCTGTAAAATGGGAATAATTAATACTTTCTTGTAAAATTCTCCTAAGCCTCCAAGGAAAGATCTAACAAAAGGCACCAAGTGAGGTTCTATTGGCACTAATTGAAACGAGCGTGAAATCCCACAGTGTCTGGGCAGGAGAGGCACAACAGATACCACAGCAATTGCCAAATGGTGACTCTACAAAACCCAGGTTCGACTTTTTTTTTGGGGGGGTGCTTTGTTTGAAGCATTTTTATTTTATTTATTTGTTTGTTTGTTTGTTTGTTTGTTTTTCGAGACAGGGTTTCTCTGTATTGCTTTGGAGGCTGTCCTGGAACTCGCTCTGTAGACCAGACTGGCCTTGAACTCACAGAGATCTGCCTGCCTCAGCCTCCCGAGTGCTGGGATTAAAGGCATGCGCCACCAACACCTGGCTTGGAGCATTTTTATTATATATATATATATATATATATATATATATATATATATGTATATATATATAGTGTGTGTGTGTGTGTGTGTGCTCGCGTGTGTATGAACATGTGTGGGGGTGCCCACAGAGTCTCCAGAAGACAGCACTGGCTCCCCCTGGAGCTGGCATTATAGGAGGTTGTGAGCTACTTAATGTGGGTTCTGGGAACCAACCTCAGGTCCTAGGTAGGAGATGTGCTCTTAACCATTGAACCATCTCTCCAGCTCCTCCCATGTTCTTTAAAAAAGGCTTTCAGGGGACAGACAGGGATGTCACTAATCATTCTGGAAAACCCATCCCCTAATCACCCAGCACCACCTGTGGAGGTGAATGCTGTGTCAGACACTACAAAGAGACTCACAAGGGACATACAAGGTCTCTGCCCTTAGAGTTTAACAGTTTAGAGTCTAATGATGTGTCTTGAAGCCCATCCTGGGCTCAGCCAGCTTGAAGCCACCTGGGCTACATGAGACACTGATGTGATGTGTGCCTTATGTACTGATATGATCAAGTAGCTAAGATTTATTTATTTATTTATTTATTTATTTATTTATTTATTTATTTATTTTGTGCATTGGTGTTTTGCCCACATGTATGTCTCTGTGGGGGTGTCAGGTTCCCTGAAACTGGAGTAACAGACAATTGTGAACCGCCATGTGGGTGCTGGGAATTGAACCTGGGTCCTCTGGAAGAGCAGTCAGTGCTCTTAACTATTGAGCCATCTCTCCAGCCCCCCTATTCATAGTTTTACATTTCCATTTAGTTATTTGTTTGTTTGGGCACTTGGGATTGAACCCAGAACCTTGTGTATGTTGGAGGTGCTCTACCACTGAGCCATATCCAAGTCCCTCAATGGGGGATTCTAAGCAGGGGCTCTGCCACTAAGCCACACCCCAGCCCCTCATTGGGGGATTCTAGGCAGGGGCTCTGCCACTGAGCCACACCCCAGCCCCTCACTGGGGGATTTTAGGCAGGTGCTCAACCACTAAGCCGCACCCCAGCCCCTCACTGGGGATTCTAGGTGGGTTTCTTACACCTGAGCCACATCCCTAGACCCTAACTGTGAAATTGTAGGCAGTCTCTTTATCACTAAACCATATCCCCAGCTTTGAAACTCATTCTGGCTTTGGGTGAGCAAAAGAATTTGAAAATTATGGGTTCTTGAGTAGGGCAGGATTTAAGGATGGAGGAAGGACAGGTGGAAGATATTTGGGATCAAAGAAAGCATGCTCAATGTGTCAAGAATAAAACTCCTAATACAAGGAAGGAAAACACAACAGGCTGTTACAGTAGAATCCAAGGTGATGGGACACAGATTGGAATCTCGAGATGTCAACAAGGTGGGGACATGCTACAGATGCACCTCTGGAGAATCAATGGGAAGCTTGTCACTTTGGACAAAGATGCCACCATGCTGCCAGCCATGTAGGTCCCACCAAGTGCCCATTTCCTGCATTGAAATGAGCCTTTACCTCATCTCTCCAGTCAGGAAACTGGAGGCACCTGGACAATAACACAACTTGTATACCACCACCACACACTCAAATGCTAGTCATTCATACAGTTAGTGGCAGCAGAAAAGAGAATTAAAGTGACTGGAGAGACGGCTCAGGAATTGAGAACACAGTCTGATCTTGCACAGGACCCCAGTTTCAGTCCCAACACCCACAACTGGCTGCTGCTCCAGCTCCAGGGAGATCTTATGCCTAGTTGGGTGTGGTAGCCCACACCTTTAGTCACAGCCCTCAGGAGGCAGAGACAGGGGGTTCCAGGCTGGCCAGAGCTACATAGTGAGAAAGACAAACAAACAAACAAACAAAAACCCAGCTAAGGTAAGGGCTGTCAAAAAGGCTCAGCAAATAAAGATATTTGTGAACTTGCCACCAAGCCTAATGACCCAGTTTCGATCCCTGGAACCCATAGGAGGAGAGAATTGACATCTACAAGTTGTCCTCTGCCCTCCATGAGTATCCTGTGGTGAGTGTCCAGTCGGGCACACATGCACAAACACATACATGCAAACACATATTAAATATACAAATAGCAGCAGGAACTATGTAAACCTTATATAGCTGCATTACACTTTCTTATTTTGTCTTTCTTCTCATCCACTGATATTTGAGTACATTTTCTAGACTAGTAGATGGAGACTCAGAGTATTGGAAAGAAATGGAGATTTTACTTCTCAGCCAGGGTCTGGGGGCTTGCTTGACTGTGTGTGTGTTCGTAGGAATACAGGTGTGCATGTGTGTTTCCATGCACAGGCACAGGGTGTGCATTCATGGAGACAGAAAAGACCCTCACATGCCTTTTTATTGAGCACCATCTTACTATTTCTCTTCATTAGAGCTCTCTCAATGGTCTGCAATTCTCTAAATAGGCTAGTCTAGCTGGCCAGGGAGCCCCAAGAATCCACCTTTCCCCACCCTGGCAGTGTAGGGGTTCTAAGCCAGTGCCACCACACCCATAGACTTTTTACATGGGTTCTGGGGATGAGACTCAAGTTCGAATGTTTGCAAGGCAAGCACTTTGACAACTGAGCCATCCTCCAGCCCAATTTTCCAACCATCTTTTAATGACATGATGTCAGCTACCTTCCCCCAAGGTAGCTTTCTCAAGCAACTGATGTATTTATTTATAACTTATTCCTCCCACCAGTATTTATTGAGGGCCTACTTTGTGCTAAGTCGGTAGCCAGAACCAGGTGTGTGATCCTGGTCTCTCTGTCCCTACGCATCGAAGGAAGAAATTGCAAAGGGAGGAAGGACTTCCCCGCCTCCTACCCCACCCTGGTCCTTTGGCTTGTCTTTGCTGGTTGGTAAATGCCTTTACTTCCCCAACATGCATTCTTCAAGCCACAGAGCATTGTAATCCTCTGCTCTTTTGGCAACATAACCTCTTATTACAAGTAAGAGATGTGTTTTGGGTAGGTCTGACTTTGGCAAGGGGCTAGCCTCATATCCAACTTAAAGTCATGTTTCACTGGGACTTTTTATTTGAGAAACCAGGGCCAAGACCACAACCACATACAGAGAAGCAAAATTTCCTGCCTTTTTGAATGCAACGTGAAATAAAATAGACTCATATCTGCAATTACTATTGAGGGCTAGATCAAGCTGACAGCAATGGTTCGTGTGTTCATGCTTTCCAGGGAGGTAGTAAAGCAAGGTGGTTGGAAACATAATAACTTCTGTGCTGAAGAGAGTTTAAAATGTCCCGGGGGGGGGGGGGGTCAAAGCAAGATGGCTCAGTGGACAAAGGCCCTTGCTGCCAAGCCTGATGAATTGAGTTCAATCCTCAAGACCCATGTGGCAAGAGAGAATCAATGCCCACCAGTTGTCCACACACATGCTGTGGTGTCTACACACATACACACTCTAAATGTAATTTTTAAATGTTTTTAATTTCCCCAGGGAAATGATTCAGTCAGCTAAGTGCTTGCACACAAGCATTAGGAGCTGAGTGCAATGCCCAGGGCTCAGGTAAGAAAAGCTAAGTCAGGAGGCACAGGGCACCCGTAACCCCAGCACTTGGGAGGCAGACTCAGGAGGATCCATCCCTAGGGCTTGCTAGCCAGCTAAGCTAGCTGGATTAGAGAGCTCCAAGTTCTGGGAGGACCTCCTGCATCCATAAACACACACATACAAAAAACATTTTTTTTAATTTCCCTGGAGAAACATCAGCTATGTTTGAGGTTACGTGGCATGCACCAAAAAAAAAAAAAAAAAAAAAAAAAATACCTGACAGAGGCTAAAGTCCAACAGAGAGTAACCCTACAAAGGTGCGTTACTATGGCTAGCAGACAAACACTGTTGGGATTTCAAGGGAGTGGAACACTCATTGTCTCTCTTCTATTCCCTTCCCCTTGGGAACTTCTGAGCCTTCACCCATCCCCCCAATAAAATATTTATAGGAACTCTCTTCGCTAGAGGGTTAGGAATAGAGCCATGGGAGACATTCTGAGGTGGGAAGTCACACTTTTGGAAGAGTCCTCTCTCTGCCTATAAAAACACCTGTCTTGATTAGACACTGGGTTTTTCAACAAGTGTGTCTCGGCCTTGCAAAGGAGTTTTCTAGGCAGGCAGAAGGATGAAGATTTTTGCCTCTTTCACAGGGAGGCTTTGCTGAGTTGGGGATGAATTCCAGAGCCTAGTGTCTAGTAGGTGAGCATCTATCATTGAGACACATCCCCCAACCCCTATGCCACGGCTTGCTATACCACCCAGGCCTAAACCTCCCTGTCCGGGTGTCTGACCCCCTCTCTTCCTGGTCAGAACCTACAAAGTGTCCGAAAGATAGTCTCTCTCTCACCCCTGCAGGTAACCCCAGGTATTGCTGGCCAAGGAAGGACCTTTGGTCTTACCTTACAGCAGCCGACTTGCCAGCAATCCTTGGCAGTGGAATTCTTGTCTGCAGACATCTTTCTGTGGTGGTAGAGGCTCCAGACACCCTAGTCTAGGGCATCTATCATAAAAAGGGATAACTTGACCTTGATCTTGAATGAATCATTGATTGCAGAGACAATGAGGAGAGTCAAAAGTCCCCTTAAGTACAGCGGGGCTGGTAGTTTGGCAATCTAAGCGGCTGGAAGAGGGTGTGTTTCCCTAGTCATCATTGGGAATCTACTTAATAATTGCTCAGGGCTCGCTCTTCTTCACTGGAGGGGAGTCTGATTTAATGGACTGTCTGGGGTGGGAGAAGTATCTGATTAACTAGCCTACTCTGGCTTCCACATTGGGAAGGGAGGGGTCGCAGATACGCTATGAGAGTCTAAGGCGGGTAGTTTAGGGAACCAATTGGAACTAATTCCAAACCAGTATCTCAGCTTTTCTCATTCCTAAGTTTAATACCAGCTCGTGAGTGGGAGGCAGGATCAGTTTACACAAGCTACGGTTGATCAGATCACAAGTTTTATTACCAACAGAGTCAGGCCAGGAGGCAAGGTTTGATTCTATTTACTTTTGGAATCGCTCTGTGTTTTACTCATGAGCTCCCCGCCCCCCAAATTGTATGCTCTTTTTCTATTAGAAAGAAAGAAAGAAAGAAGGAAAGAAAGAAAGAAAGAAAGAAAGAAAGAAAGAAAGAAAGAAAGAAAGAAAAGAGCTTCCTAAAGTAAAAGAAAGAGGTGGTGGCGGGTGATCTCATATCCCTGCCTTGTCATCTGCTATAGCCTGATTTATTTAAGATCCATTTGTTTCAAACAAATCCTGCCCCAGTTTCTCCTTAAGGTAGGCTCTTCTCCTGATGTCCTCAGCACGGTGCTGTGTTTGACACCAGCTCAAGAATCTTGTAGCTTCTCGCCTTTCCGCTCCCAGAGGAATCTGTTATTCAGCACTTCAAAGCCCAGGACTTGTTTGCACCTCTTGTTTCAAACAATAGACCAAATTTCCTGTCACTGCCTCACTTCAAAATCCGCCTACTCCATGCTCCCTGGAACAATCCAGGCTGCTGTTGCCACAGATGAAGCAGAAGAACTCTTCCAGTCTGTGTCTCAGAGTCCTGAGAGGGTCAAAGGGACAAACAACAGCTAGGCACACTCCTTTGTAAACCATACACTGTGTATTCACTGGGCAGCTTTGAATCGGTTACTTAACCTGTCTGACTCATTGTGCCCTCGGTAGGAACAGAGCATAGCTTGCTCTTCCCACGGTGATGTTGTTGAGAAGGAGATGAAACATTGAGTGTCTAAGAACAGTTTCCTGGGATGGAGAGGTGGCTCAGTGGTTAAGAGCACTTCTTAACCCCCTTCTTCCAGATGATCCTGTTTCAGTTCCCAGTGCCCATATCGGTGGCTTACAAAGGTCTGTAACTCCAGTCCCAGGGGAATCCAGTGCCTTGTCCTAGCCTTCAAGGGACACTGCACAAATGTGGTAAACAAACATATATGCAGGCAAAATACCCATATGCACGAGGAATATATATATATATATATATATATATATATATATATATATATGGTGTTTTGAGAAAGAGTCTCTCACTATTAAGCTCTGGCGGCCTGGAACTAGCTATGTAGACCAGGTTGGCCTTGAACTCACAGCCTGCCTCTGCCTCACAATTGCTATGATTAAATGCATGTGCCATCAACCTGGAGAAATAATATATATATATACATATATATACACATATATTACATATATGTAATATGTATACTATATATATGCATATACATATATATATATATTAATTAACCACATAGTTTCTAGGCTGGGGATATGGCTAAGTGATAGATAAATCTTGCCTAGCATGTGCAATGCCCCAGGTTCAACTCTCAGTACTGGGGTAAAAAGAAAAGGAGAGGGTGCTAGGTTGTGGCTTAGTTGGTAGAGTACCTAGCAAGTACAGACTCCTTTGGGTTCTATTTACAATGTGTCATAAACCTAGCATTCTCCTGATCCCAGCACCTAGAGGTAGGGATGATCAAGAGTTCAAGACTGGTGGTGGCTCATGCCTTTAATCCCAGCACTGGGGCGTGGGGGGACAGAGGCAAGCAGAGCTCTGAGTTCAAGGCCAGCCTGGTCTACAGAGTGAGTTCCAAGGAGGCTAGGGCTATACATTGAGACCCTATCTCAAAAAAACAAAAACAAACAAACAAACAAAAAAAACAGGGTGGGGAAGAAGAGTTCAAGGTTGGGAGATGAAGAGATAAATGACTCAGCAGTTAAGCACTCTAACTCAGGCAGAGGATCTGAATTCAGTTCCCAGTGCCCTGGGAGATTGCACACAATAATCTAAACTTCAGCTCCTGGGAATCCTACACTCTCTTCTGGCCTTCACAGGAACCTGCACTTGGATGCACCTCCTTACAAACATGCATGCATACACAGAATTTAAAAATTTATTTTAAAAAGAGTTTGAGATTATCCTTCTTTATTTAGAGAGTTTAAGACCAGCCTGAACTATCTGAGACCCTACCAAAAAAAGAAAAAGGCCCAGCATTCATTCATTCAACCCCCCCCCCCCAACTACTTCGTCTTATTCTGTGTTCTGTTTAGAGTGCTCAGACTCTGTATTTCTGTTTCCCTATGATTATCCAAAGGACCTTGTGGGAACTTTGTTAGAATTAACTGAGTTACTTACTACCCTGAAAGCTGACCTTGAACTCACTACATAGCTGAGGAAGACCCAGAAACTGTGGTCCTCCTGCCCCCACCTCCTGAGTGCTGAGATTACAAATACCACCACACTTGGCTCTCAGTCAGTTTTGGTTTTGCTTCTTCTTATTCCTCGTTCCAGAAGGGATTTTTGACCACACCCTTCCTTCAATACTTCTGCTCACTAATTGTCTCCTATTCTCATAGCATTAACTCATTTGGTTCCCTAGGCCAGATGTGTCCTATAATGGTCGTAGCTCATACTTTTGTTTTGTTTGAGACAAAGTCTTGTGATAGGTAGCCCACACTGGTCTAGAACTCTCCAATCTCCTGCCTAGAATCCCCCAGTGAGGGGTTTAGGGTGTAGCTGAGAGAAAAATGCTTGCTTAACATGTGTGAGGCCCTAGGTTCCATCCTGCAGAACATGAAAAGACAAAAGAAAAGAAAATGTTGCCTCCTGGGTAATGCAGAGCCCTTGTCCATCCCCACCTCTCCCAACCCACTCACAAATAAAGACCAGTGGCCCTGAAGTGACCACACATATCTGTGCTCATGAACCGTGTTGAAATCAAAACAAGCCTGCAGGCTTTTTATCCTCAAGGGGATTTGCTGGTGAGCCAGCTTTGTCACCAACCTCATGAAAAAGCATTCTCAGGTCATAGGTAATTTTCAGTCTGTCTAGGGGGCTCTGAGTCAAGGTCTCTTTAATGTCCTGTAAGTTACAAGTAAATCATGTTGCTTCAGGTGGACTTCCCGGACAGCCTCACTTCCTTGTTTGTGAATTAACAGAGCAGGAGAAATATCTGTCATGACTCACCCTCATCCACACACACATATACCCTTTGGAGTACTGGGCTAAACTGTAACCATGGCAATGGACTTGTCTTTCCTAACCCTGTGGACTCATCTCCCCAACTTGCTAGAGATGGTGATGGTGATCAGTGATACACCAAAGCTTCTCTAAGTGCAAAGGCCCCCAATCCTAATAAAACAGTCCTCCCACCCACCTCACATCCCACAAGGCAACTCACATCTTGTTTTGTGTCCCGAGGCCAAGGTGGCAAGAACCATCCAGGAGAAGGCAACCGGCCTCAATAGGACAACAAAAACTTCAAAAACACAGTTGAATCAGGGGGCAACTTCCTGCCTCATCCAGTCTAGCTATGTAGCCATCAGGCTCTCGTCTGGGAGGTTCAGTTTCCCTGGCATGCCATCCATTCATACAATAATAAAGACAGTCATGGTGGTGAAGTTTTGTCATTTCAGATATTCAAGAGGCTAAGAGAAGAATAGCATTCTCAAGGCCAGTCTGAGCCTTGAGAAAGCATGAATTCAAAGACAGCTTAGAAAACTTCATGAAATCCTTGTATTGGAATACAAAATTCAAAGGGAATTGGGGGCATGGTTCAGCAGTAAAGCCTTCACTAAGAATCCTCCAGTGAAGTGATTGGGGGTGTGCCTCAGCAGTAGAGGTTCTGCCTGGAATCTTACATGAAGGGTCTGGAGGTACAGCATCTGCCTAGAATCCCCCAGTGAGGGGCTGGGGTGTGGCTCAGTGGTAGGGCCCCTGCTTAGAATCCCCCCCAGTGAGGGGCTGGGGTGTGGCTCAGTGGTAAGAACACCTGCCTAGAATCCCCCAGTGAGGGGCTGGGGAAGTGGCTCAGTGGTAGAGCCCCTGCCTAGAATCCCCCCCAGTGAGGGGCTGGGGTGTGGCTCAGTGGTAGAGCCCCTGCCTAGAATCCCCCAGTGAGGGGCTGGGGTGTGGCTCAGTGGTAGAACACCTGCCTAGAATCCCCCCAGTGAGGGGCTGGGGTGTGGCTCAGTGGTAGAACACCTGTCTAGAATTCCCCATGGTTCACATCGGGTCCTAAAATTGCTAATGATCCAATAGCAACCAAATCATGTCTGTAAAATTCGATGTTAGCAACAATGTTGGAAATTATGATAAATGATTATTATAAATTGCCACAGCAACAAGACTAATGGGAAAGGATCCAAATGATAAGGTAAAATATGTGGCTTCTGACAAACTGACTTACCAAGTATCTTTTTCTCCCATATGTAAAATGGAACCAATCACATTTGCCTATGCACTTGGACTGGATAATTAAGAAAATGTGTGGCTGTGGCACATGCCTTTAATCCAGCACTCAGGAGACAGAGGCAGGTGGATCTCTGAGTTCAAGGACCGCCTGGTCTATAGAGGGAATTCCAGGACAGCCAGGACTGTTACATAGAGAAACCCTATTTCAAAAAACCAAAGAAAAAGAAAATGTGTGTCCAGTACCTGTGAGGTAGCCAGTGCATGGAAAGACTGGTTTTCTTCATTCAAATACAGATCTCAGTTTGCTTGTTTGTCGGTGAGTGCCTGTTTAGAGGTGGAGTCTCACTGTTAGCTGAAGCTGGCTTTCAATTCTTTTTTTTCTTAATTATTATTTTTAAATTTTTGTTTGTTTGTTTTTCAAGACAGGGTTTCTCTATGTAGCAGCCTTGGCTGCCTTGGAACTTTCTCTGTAGAGCAGCCTGGCCACGAACTCACAGAGACCCTCTTGCCTCTGCCTCCCGAGTGCGGAACTAAAGGTGTGCACCACCACCACCACCACACTTTAAATTGTTTTGATTCTTTTTATTGATTGGTTGATTGATTGATTGTCTTATTTATCTATCTATTTATTTATTTAGTGAATGGATGAGTGTTTGTGTGTGTATATGTATTTGTCTTATGTGCATGTTTGTGCCACAGTGGGTATTTGGAGGTCAGTATCTTTGAAGGATCAGACCCAGGACATCAAGCTTGTGAACAAACACCTTTACCCTCTGAGGGCAAGGTCTCATGTTGCCTAGGCCAGCCTGAAACTCACTCTGTAGCCCGTACTGTTCTCAAACTGGAGATCCCCCTACCTCAGCTCCCAGAGTACTGGGATCACAAGCCTGCATCACCACACCTGGCTGGTTTGTGACTGTTGATCAGCTGTAAATCTCTAAAACTTGCCTGAGCTTAAGAAGATGCGGTATAAGAAAAATGAAACCATAAAACAACACACGGGTGTCATCACTTCTGTCTGGCTGCGTGTCTCTTAGCTTCTGACGTAAATAATTTAGAGCGTTAAAGATGAGTTAACAGCAGGTCTTTGAGGGACAGAAGAACATTCGAGAATGAGGGATTGTCTTCATAATGAAGTAGTGGTGAGCAGAAAAGAATCTCGCATCAAGACAAGCATCTTTCCCGTAGTTATTAATCCGGTTGAATGGGAGTTTTTAATAATTAAATGGGATGACTACAATGTAAGTGATGCTTTATGAAGTCAAATGAAATGTACGCTTAGGAATCTAATTTGAAACATTGCCTGCTTGGTTATTGTATTTTTCATAATTGCGGATGTTTAGAAACTGTGTTTCCCCTCTCCTGTGTGGTGTTTTCTGCACGCGTGCGCACTTAATCCGATTGTTTTATTTATGGAATGTTAGTCATGTTTTAATAAAATTGATAGGTGACTAATATTCTTTTTAACATTTATTTATTTACCGTGTGGGGCATAGTTGGCAAGTGCTTGCCACAGAGTGTGTGTGTAGGCAAGGGGATAGCTTGCAGGAGTTAGCTCTCTCTTCCCGAGGACTGGGTCCTGGGGATCCAATGTAGGTTGTTCTGCCTTTACCCGTTGAGCCATCTCCCCATGTCCCATAGAAGCACTTTTAAGGCTAAGTTCCTAAGCTAGTGTCAAAAGTTACGGACTGATCTCTAATGAAAAACAAAAAACAAAAGACCCCTTAATGGACAAGGAAGAATTCCCAAGCGGCAGGAGACCACCGTTGCTTCAGAACTTCGTTTCACAAATGTCTCTGCGTTTGTTTGAGTTTCTGAAATTTCCCTTGTCATTTCCAAATCAATACAAAATACAGCTAAACACCAGACTTCACTTTTCTCCTCCAGACAAAATAAAAGATTGAAAGCTCTGCTATCACCAGCTGTCCATGGCAGAAGATTGCGTTGTTTAATGCAATCATTTTCTTTTCTTCCTCTCTTTATTTTTTTTTAACATTACTCAGTCCCACGATCCCTCACTTGGCCCCAGCTGCACACACATTATGTCTGTGAAGGCATGGCACGAAGGAATGGGACAGCTGGCAGCCATCAGTTTGGTTGATCAGTACAGACAGCATTGTACAGAGCTACCGAGCTACCGTCATCACCTGTCTCTCCAATCCCACCATCAGGGCACCTCCTGCTCCTACTTGGGGTGTAAGCCATTTACTTTGGCTACCTAAAAGGAACAGATTAAAAACTGCTCCTTTTTCTTCTACAAAAAGACAATTTTTAAAGTTTTTTTTATTTACTTACTTTGTTTGCTTTCTTGTTTGTTTGGTTTGTTTCTTTTGGTTTTTCAAGACAGGATTTCTTTGTGTATCTCTGGCTGTCATGGAACTCACTCTGTAGACCAGGCTGGTCTCAAACTCACAGGGATCTGCCTGCCTTTGCCTCCCAACTGCTGAGATTACAGAAGTGGGCCACCACAGCCTGGTTGCTTATTCTTTTAGGCAAAGTTACACTGTGTTTTTCTGGCTGGCTGAAACTTGCTATATAGACCAGGTTGGCCCTGAACTCACAGAGATCTGCCTGCAACAGTTTCCTGGGTGTTGTGATTAAAGACACAGCTATTTCTGGCTTATTTTAATTATTAAGGACATGTATATGTGTGGGCTTTGTGCATATGAGTACAGGTGCTCTTAGGGGCCAGAAGAGGGCATTGGGTCTCCTGAGATTGAAGATACAAGAGGTTGGGAGCCACCTGACAAGGATGCGGGAAACTGATCTGGGGTCCTCTACAAGGGCAGCAATTACTCTTTTTTTATTATTTATTATTATTTTTATAGGTGTTTTGCCTGTCTGTATGAGTGTTGGACCCTGGACTTATAGACAGTTGTGAGCTGCCATGTGGATACTGGGAATTGTACCGAGGTCTTGTGGAAGAGCAGTCAGTGCTCTAAACCACTGAACCATCTCTTGAGCCCACAGTACGAACTCTTAACCACTGAGCCATCTTTCTAACAGTTGCCCTTTCTCCTTTAATTTTGGTGAGTCCAGACTGGCTTGAAGATGACCTTGAACTCCTGATTCTCCTGCTTGCCTCTCCAGAGTGCTGGGATTGCAGATGCTGGTGGTGGGCCCTGGTTGCACTCACCCTTGTGTGCCTATTTAAAGGGTTAGATTCATGCTTCAGAATAGTCACTGACTTTGAGATTTGAAAGATGTGGTCATTCCAGATCTCCGGTGGGAGTAAATGCTGTATTGCCAGCAGAGTTTGGGTGAGTCCCACATAGCAGATATTCGTTTGGGGGAAACCTAGGGCTTAGCCTTGTGATGTCAACAGCTCCTCATAGGGCATCCCAAGTCCTCTGGACAGACTCCAAAGAAGCCAGGCTCCAGGGCTTTTCCCTGGAGAAGGTGGTCCTATATAATGTTGGATTCTTCAACCCGGGCTGATTTCATGGAACTAGGTCTCCCTGACTTTCCTGTAGGGAGAGCTGCTAAAGAGGCACTGAGTGAAATAGCCCAGGCCTGGGATCCCTGCACCAGGGACACTGCAGCAGGAGGATCAACAGTCCCCGCAAGCCTGGCCACACAGAGAAGCTGTTTCAAATGAAGAAACAAGTAAGGGGCCACTCAGTGAAACTGTTTTCAAATGAAGAAATAAGCAAGCAAAGCCCTGGGGCAAGATGGTGGCCCATGGTTAAGAGTGCTGCTTGTAGAGACTCAAGTTTCCTTCACAGCACCCATGTCAGGTGCTCACACCAGCTGGTAACTCCAGTTCTAGGGGATCCAGTGGCTCTTC